>NC_136486.1:117624835-117832335 GCF_053919585.1 Euprymna scolopes | reverse complement strand
ATAGAAAGTTCTAGGAATAGAGAAAAACTTTAGTTAGAAGACAGTCAGTGAGAAAACTCAGAGAGAGTCAGTCGTCTAGGAGCTAGACGTCTCTTCAAGAAAAAAATGTGAAAATTTGAATTCTTGATGATGGAATCACGGCCGGTCGCGTGACGAAATAAACCATCATGTGTTTTTTAAAGCTCGTCTTGTGTTTATGATTCTTACAAAAAGGTAAAGTTAAATTGTATTATATATTTGTGTTATAAAATGTCTTTTCATACACATCTCGACTTCTCATATCCACAATGAGAATCTACATCATGTCTACACAATGTCTGAACACTATGTCCTCATTCAAAGAGCTTCTTTCTTATTCTACACAAGCAAAGAATGAACATTTCATATATAAGAATCTCTCCTAACAGGAACAATATCTCTAAGTCTCTTATACAACTTCTCTCTCTGAGTCCTTTCAACATCCCTCCTAATAAGACTCTTAATAAAACTCACTAAGATACAGCATCACTTATAATAAGACTCTCTCTCAATGAAACCCCTATATGTAACATATACATATTTTGGTGCCGTGAAACCCCTATATGTAACACTTGCTAGAATCTAATTCCGGCCAAATAACGAAAAATTCTAGAGTTGTAAGTCATGTTTAGTTTCAGAACAGTTTCCAATGGTTAGATGTTCTACAAAAGTCCTGAAGGTGACTGGTTCTCAGTAGACAGTTCTTGAGTTGGAAGCCAAAGAGCAAAAGATTCTTCACGTGTTCACACAAAGAAAACATAGTTGCTACAGAAAAGGTTTAATTTTTATGGAGCAATTCTGGTTTCTGATTGGTTCGTAGCAGAACGTGGATTAATTTGATTCGTCAGTTCAAACAAACACCAACGAGCAACATCTTGGAAAATATAGATTTTCTGAATCTTGATATTGACCAAAGAAAATATATCTTTGATTTTATAGAACAAATACCTGTATTATCTCACTTAGACAATTGTGTTTACTTTAAAATAGCTTTTGTACATTTACTTTTTTGTTTACAATAAATTTATTTCCTTTGTACCTCCATTCTCTGTTTCTTTTTACTTTTCTTTTTGTTTATTTATAACATATATGTTGCAGGGAATACCTCTAGTCATCACAATAACGTAACAAGTAATCAGAATTCTATTCATCTCATTTATTGTTTCAAATCCTTTCGTAATACTGTTCATCATACAACTGGCAATCTCATTAACCTTCATCCTCAAGTGACCTTTAGCCTTAATAAGTGTTGATACATCATTACGAACCCATAAAAAGCGGAAAACAGATGATCGTATGGAGATTCTTGAACGCAGCTCAATTAAGATTCGATCTATGCGTTTAGTGGTTTAGTTTCGTGGTGAAAATGTTATTTACAAGAGACCAAAGCAACGTTACTTTAAGCTTAATCTTTGTACCTGACACCTACTACGGCACTTATTCTGATCGTGCTGACCTAGCGTCCTTCAAAACAAAAAGTTTCAAGAAGGAATAATAATAATAAGTTCATAAGTGATCCCCAGTTGCACTTACATCCCCGCGATGATGACGTTAGTTACTAGTATGCAGTTTATTCATACAGTTGGATGTATGCGTCCTCTCACATACAGTACCTGGTACTCCTAAATGATCAACCATCGATAACGTCATTGGTCTAACAAGATTCGATATGTCAAGAAAGAACACAAATAAGATGATGGCAGATTGAGGAGCATACTATTTCAAACCCCAGAGTCACAGGGAGACCCTCAGACAGAGAATTTCATACAGATTCTTGGATGCAAGTTAGCGGTTGTATGCATCAAATATACGCGGAGGTGATAGTGACTAAATGGTTACCAACACGGACTGACAACCTGGATGCGCCAAGTTCGAATCCTGATCCTTCCACAGCAACACTTTCATTTAAAATGTTGGCAATCTTCGCGAGGCCTCTTCTATACATACACGGTGCCTTTCTAGAAAGGATTCTAACTTGAAATATACCACGGAAACCAATAATTACAATGGTATCATCTGATTGATACGTTTATTTATAGCAGTGCTATTTTGAAAAAAGAGGTTTAAGAGATCGGCACATCTAAAAATATCTTAATCATTTTGGCCGCATCATCCAGAAGGATTTGAGAAAAAGATTTATATACTACTTGATTTAACGGCAGAATTATAAAAATAATATGAACAAAAACATATTAAACAACGTAATATTTACGTAATAGTTTACAAAGATTTACATAATTTTGTAAAAAAAAACCCATTAAGTGACAACGGGTTTTTAACAAAATATTATTCAACAAAATATTTTAATTTCGTTCAATTTCTTTTTATTAATTGTTAACTCAAAATCTAGTAGTATGCACTCTTTTACTTAATTTTATATAAACTGTCCTCTTTCAATGAGAGAGTAATACAGGCTAGACTAAGAATTTTTGTCCCAATCCAGAATACTACATTTGGGGAGTTAGATTTAACGCACAATAAATACCTACCTTGTGTCTAATTCTATCCCGGTGAGGATGGCAAGTAAGTAGGGACGATTTCATGGTGACAACACTCAAATGTTATATATATATATATATATATATATATATATATATATATATATATATATATATATATATATATACAGTGATGATCATATTTATTGGCACGGTAAAATAAAAGTTAAATTTTGTCTAATAAATTCTAAAAAAGGGATTAAATTAAAGAAAATAACAAAGTATATTATGTATTTTTAACTGGCCTTTCCGATGCAGCAATCGGATTATTTTGGAGATTTTCTCCTGTTAATGTAAGATAATCTATTCTACTCTACTTTTCACCATTAATTGCAAATGAGAAGTAATCGATTGCTACCACGCTCAATCATATTAGAACAAAAATATTTTACAGCCAACCCTCACTTCTACTTCAATGGTAACAGCACCAAGTATTCGTAAAATGGTCACCCATTTACATACTAAACTTTGCTTAACTTCGGTGAAGTCAATAATTAAGCCAAAATAGATTATTATTAATGATGAATTGCATTAATAAACAGTTCTTCTCTTGCGCCATGGACGATGTTTAACATCTCGTTCGACTTGTCTAAATCCGCTATTACGTTTTTGACATGTTGATAACAGAACAAAGAAGTAGAGTGTATGACTGTCACGAAACCAATAACTAACCCAACGTTGCTGTTTCGACTTTTTCTTCTATTTGACTATTTCCCCTGCGGGGGCCTTAAATATCAAGTTACCATGCTATTATAAGCTAGTCAAGACGAAAAAGATGATCTTAGATCTGGGGCCTATTGAATCAAGTCGAACCTATTATTCCTCATTAGACAGGATACATTTCTCAATGGAATAAGTGAAATCGACACACACACACACACACACACGCGCACGCACACACACGCATATATATATATATATATATATATATATATATATATATATATATATAGTAAGTTATAAAATATATATGGCGATTAAGCTACACTGAATATTCCGCGTTTCATCCACTCTAGGACTCTTCAGGCTTATGCACAAATTTTGTGGTCGTTTTTATATACGCACCTTCTATTGATATTTTAGTTAGCAAATCAGCTTTCTAGTATCCATCGCGCCCTTCCTATCAGCCAATGAACATGCACTTATCGGACAACGGACTATTTGACCTCTGGTTGACCTGTTCCTTTGTGTGTGCTCTATTTAGCCTGGATATCTAGTTTCTTGACCCGTTTTAAATCTAGGTTATGTTTTTTAATGTTAGTTTATATAAATATATATGTGTACATACATATATGCACATATATATATACATATATATACATACATATATGTGTGATCGTTTATGTATATTCATGTTTATTCGATTTATTTATTTGTTTATTTTCTATTGTTTTTTTTTTAGTTTTAAAACTATTTAGCATCGCTATCCTAGAGTAAATTTTATCTTGTGAACACAGTTGTTCGCTATTTCGCTTCTACAGTTTAATAGATGTTGGGGTTGTTTAAAGTACAGGATAGCAAATTTTTCATGAAGGCATAATCTACATGGGTCGTCTAGGTCCATACACGTGGTAGCTTGTCTTATTATTTTCCATTCGACTACCGGCGAATGTACGCTTTCCTTGAGTTCCCAGTATTTATTTGCTAGCGTTGTTTTCATACGGTGTTTTTTATTGTTGAATGTACTTTTGTGATCATAATATCGAGTTTTGAAATCTAAGGAAGTCATACCTACGTAATATTTCTTGTTATTCGGGGTTTCTTTCGCAAATATTGTGGCCTTGTAAACTACGCTTTTGGTTAGACATTTATTTTGAAGTGCGCAAAGTGTGCGGTGTCTACAGTTGCATTCATCTTGTTCGTTATTATTATCTTTATTTCTAGTATGGTTGTTATTGTCCGGGGCTGGTTGATTATTATTATTATTATTATTATTATTATTATTATTATTATTATTATTATTATTATTATTATTATTATTATTTCTGCTAGTGTTAGTTTTGTCATGGTGTCTACTTTTTTATTGTTTATTTTGTTGTCGTATACATTGTTTTTATTTAATATTTTGTTATTATGTGCTTTAATTATCATCTCTAAATTTTTGCAGCAGCTGTAGGATAACTTTAAGGTACTTTTATTGAAATTTTTGTGTAAGGGATTGGTTGCGGGAAAGAGTTTTCAATAAGTTCTAGAAATTTCTTGCCAAGTTTTGTTTTTAATATTTCATTGTATGGGGCCGTATACCAAATTATAGTTCTTTTTCTTCTATTTTTAATTTTATTATAGTTATTGGTGTTTTGTGGCTTATATTTGATATCGATATTTTTGTATCCACTATTTTTAGGGCTGTTTCATAGATAAATTAAAAATTAGCGATAAAGTTGGCAAATTGAAACCTACAGAGGCATACATTCTGCTTAAAGACCACAAATGGGACTTTAATAATAATCCCAGCGCCCGCTTGATAAACCCAACTAAACCAGAAATCCCAGTGCACCGCTTTCCCCACTTGGTCATACCTGTTTTTGTATTCCTTTTGGGCCAGTTTGCTGCATTCACTTACTATATGGTTTATCGTTTCATCTCTTTCTCCACAGAGTCTGCATTTGCTGTTTTCTTGTGTTTTATCGATTCTTGCTTTGATATGATTGGTTCTTATCGAGTTATCTTGTGCTGCAGTTATTAGAGATTCAGTTTCTCGGTTTATATGTCCTTTTCGCATCCATGTCCAGGTGTTTTCGTTATTCTCATCTTTTGTCATTCTTATGAATCTTCCGTGGAGTTGTTTCTCTTCCCACTTCTCTTTTCTTGTTTTGTCATTTGTCTCTCTGTTTTCTGTTTTGTTGTTTTTTTCAGTGTCTCTGTTTTGTTGTTTTTTCAGTTTCTGTTTTTTTTTTTTGAGTGTTTCGCATTATGTATTTTCTAGTTCTTTCCGCCGTCTTTATCGTCCTTTGGGTGTAGTGCATTATTCATAGTCATGAGTTTCCTGGTTTTCTGATCGAGTTGTCTCAGTTCTTCTTTTGTCCACCCTATAAACAGTCCAGAGTATCTTACTAGTGAAACTGCCCATGTATTTATACCTTTTATTAGGTTTCTGCTATATAATTTTGTTTCCAGGAGTTTTCTTGTTCTCCTGAGGTATTCCATTCCAATTTTCTCTTTCATTTCGGTTGCTCTGATGGTGTCCACTTCCAGAATTCCCCTAGAATTCGTCTTGTTCCCCTAGTGCCCTCATTTCTGTTCAGTTGGGTAGTTCCATGCCTTCTGTCGTTTCCAGTTTTCCCTTTCTTATAACTAGTTGTGCGCACTTTTCCATTCTAAATTCCATTTGGATATCTTGGCTGAAGATCCTGGTAGTGTTAATTAGTGTCTCTAGCTCCTTTTCGGTACTTGCAAAAAGTTTCAGATCGTCCATGTACATCAGGTGGTTCATTTTTTCTTCTGTATTGGAGAACTTTTATCCGGCTTGGCACTTTCTTAGAATACTGTTCAAGGGCATCATGGCTATCATGAATAGTAGTGGTGATAGCGAGTCTCCTTGGAAGATGCCTCTTTGTATGTTAATTTCTGTTATGTGTTGTCCATTAGCTGTCAATTCCAGTCTCCATGTTTTCATTGCATTTTCTATTACATTGGTGATCCCGCTTGGGATTTTATACATTTTAAGGCATTCTATTATCCATGACTGGGGGATCCTGTCGTACGCTTTTTTGTAGTCGATCCATGCCATGGATAAATTCTTTCTCCTCCTTTTTACCTCCTTTAGGATCTTTTGATCTATATATAGCAGATCATGTGTTCCTCTTTTTCCTTTTTGGCATCCTTTCTGCTCCTCGGGGATGAGTCCACGGTTATTCAGGGAGTGGTAGATTTGTTCCCTCAGTTGTGCTGTCAGTATCTTCCACATGGTGAGTAGGCACGTGATTGGCCTATAGTTGCTAGGGACGCTTCCTTTCTCTGTGTCCTTCTGTAGCAGTGTAGTTTTACCTTTTTTCATCCAGTCTGGTACGCTTGCTTCCTGTATACATCTTCTCAGGTTTTGGGCTAGTCTTTCGTGTAAGGTCGTGATCTGGTGCTCTCCAGTTTGCAATTTTTCTTATGGTTTTCTTTTGGGTTTCCTTGCTGATTTCATTGGCTGTTCCTTCTTCTATTTGTTGTAACTTTTCTTTCATGTCTTTCAGCCATTCGGCATTTCTATTGTGATCTTGTCACTCTTCCTATAGATTTTTGTTTCTGTCGGTTGTTCTGTTTTTGTTTTTCCTCCGTTCACATTGTTTTGTTTGCATTGTTTAGATTTATATCTATATCGTCTCAATCTCGCTATATTTGCATTTATTTTTTGGTCCAGTTCTTCATGTTTCTTGTTTAGCCTCTCCATGCCAGTTACATTTCCAATATTCCGTTTTCTCCACATTGTTTTCTTCCTGTTGATCATTTTGGTTTCTTTTTTATGTTTGTGTATTTGAGTTTCTAGTCTTATTTCCCATCCAGGTTTTGTCAGTCCGCTTGTTCCCGGTTGTTTTCCTGATTTGAGATTCATACTTACCATTTTGGCGCCTGCGTAAATGAGGTTGTTTAAGTCTGTGATTATATTTGTTGGAATGTGTGGGAGGAGCTTGTTAACCATCTCTGTTTCTGCTTTTAATTTCTTCTGCCCTTGGTTCCTTAACGATGGGAGCTTTGTTTTTTCTCGTTCACAACCTGTATTATTTTATTTATTTCATTTGCTTCATCCTCTGTTAATTCTGCTTCATTGTTCTCGGTTTCCATGTTTGTAGACTTCGTTCTTTGTTGGTGCTCGGCCTTTGGTGTTTTTATTTGTGAGGCTTCAACTTCTGGGGTTTCTCTACGTGCGGTTTCGTTGGGGGATGCTTCTTGTTCAGTTTCATCATTTATTTTTCGCTGAATTTCTGTTAGTTCTAGTTTAGAGAGCCAACCTTTCTTGAGTATCAGTCTTGCTTGGTCCGCAATTCTTTGTTCTGTCGTATGGTAGTCACTGGATAGGTCCCATAGTTCTTTCATTCGTTTCCGATAACCTCCATATCTATATTTAGGATGACTTCTATAATAGCATTCCATTACGAGTCTATTCTCTTTTGTTGTCCATTTCTTTCTTCGTTTTTTTTTTCATTTTGATGGTTATCATGGCCATGCTTTGTTTGTTCGGTATCATTTTGTTCCCTGAAATTAGAGGGTATGCTTACCTGTTCAGCGTCCATGTTATTTGAGTTTCTGAAACTAGAAAGTTGGCCAACATTCGCAGGATCACGACCGGGTCCCCCATGCTGGCTACCGAAGGAGCACCTGCCGATTATGACACTCAGATCTTTCTTCTGGGTCACATGGTTTGGATAATTTGTAATTGATATTTTTCATATTTTGGTGTTTGTGGCAGCACCGAGCCCAGAATTATTTTACCTGCGGTTCTGATGCACGGATAGTGTAAAGCTCCCATGTATACAAGAGGTATCGTACACTATCACACATACATATGGGACATGAACAAAAAAGTAAATAAATAAATAAATAAAAATAAAAATTAAAATAACATTTTTAAAAATTTCTAACTAAGTATTCTACTTAGTAAAAGTCAGAAGTAATGCTCTGAAAGAGGGCGTTTGAAGATAGGTCTACCTTACACCATACTGCTTAGCCGCTGGAAGTGTTGGATGGGAAAAGAGGGAGGCAATTTTCCCCGTCGCTGTGGTAGTATTTAATTCCCTCATTCAGAGACGAGGCAAATTTATACGTCTATATCGGTAAAAGGACTGGTTTCTGTTATAAATTCCAACTAACATTCAAGTAGATAATTTGCTAGTCGTCTGTCTGGTTATTTTTTCATTCATTTTTAGAGGATTTTCATTAGATTTGAATTGACAAACAGAATTACACACATGCCCACATACGCAAATATTCTGCCCGTCTTTGCCAAAAAAGAATAAAAATGAATTCGTCTTTTTTTTCCTCAAGTAATAAATATCGCCAGTTGCCCGTCTGGTTATTTTTGCATTCATTTTTAGAGGATTTTCATTACATTTGCATTGACAAACAGAATTATGCGCTTATATCGAAACAAGGACTGTTTTCTGAAATAAATTTGAAGTAAAATTTTACTTTTTTTTTAACAAAAAAAGGACGTAAACTCACATTTCGATGGTTTCTTTAAAAGAGTTTTCTGTCACGAGCGTGCTAAACGTCCCTATTTGGGCTCCTGTCTTGTATTAAATGCCAGATCGTTGGTCGGTAGAGGGTGAGGGTAAGGTGGGAGATGGGGGATGACAGTCCTTTCTAGTACACATATGCCCACATACGCAAACATTCTGCCCGTCTTTGCCAAAAAAGAATAAAAATGAATTTCTCTTTTATTATTATCTATATATTAATATGCTTGTAACTATCTATCTGTCTATGCGTGTCACACTTGTGGAGAAATGCGTGACTTACCTGGATAGACCACGTGCGGGTCGGTCACCGAAAATAAATAAAAAGAAAGAAAAGAAACGGTCAAGACTCTTATTTATAGAGTAGTGATCACGTGAGTTAGAAGAATATGCAAATAGAGGTGAACGATTTTGCGATATAAAAAGCCTGTGTTGTTAAGAGGAGGGGCAGACTGTTAGCAGAAGTCAGTGCTGTCAGACGTGCTTTAGAGTTTTGTTATTATATGCTGTGTTCGACAGTTGGGAGAGAGAAAAGAGAAGAGGAGGAACCAAGAAGACATTCTGCAGATACTTGACTTTGTGTTGGTTTTAAGCTATTTCGGCGCTTGGTGTGCGGTGACTAACAATGGACAGATTCGACATTCGCTTAATACCCGAGTTCGACGGATCTACCACTGGACCGGCTGTCGTCGAATGGATTGAAAAGGCAGAGAAAATCTGTAAACTGTGCAAAATTAAAGAACCAGCCACAGTTATCCCTTTGAGGCTAACCGTAGGGGCCTATGCAGTCTACCAACAACTCGGGGATGAACCAGACTGGGATGAAATCAAGCAGAGCCTGTATACAGCGTTTGGTACAGATCCATTTGTTGCGTGGCAACAGTTCACGAGCCGGACACTTCAACCCAAGGAAACAGTCGACGTGTACCTAGCCGACCTGCGAAAATTATCTGTACCGTTTGGTGGGGTCAACGATAAAATATTAAGCTGTGCTTTTTTGGTAGGCCTACCCGAGGAGGTCAGTAAACTGTTGCGGGCATCATCAAGAATCGATGAATTGTCAACTGATGAGTTATTGGCCCGAGCTCGAAACATCTGTAAGGAACAGTAACCAATTGCAGCAGCAGCGCGTTTTCGACATGGAGGCAATGTGGACTCTCTTCCAGATAGTAATAAGCATGCCACCCCAGTGTGCTATAAATGTGGGGAGGCCAATCATTTTGCTAAAGAGTGCCGGAGTGATAGGAGAGGTGTATATCCACAATCAAAGAGACCAGTGCAATGCTATCGCTGCAATAAGTTTGGGCACATATCTCGCAACTGTTCGGGAAACGAAGTTGGGGGCAAGGTACTATCGCTACCCTTGCCCCCTGCCAACCAATAAACACAGGATTGCCTGTCATTAGCGTTAAACTTGATGATGTGCAGTGTTCAGCACTTATAGACACGGGGTGTTCCCGGTCTATAGTTAGTGCCCATTGCTGTCCGGTGTGGCGGAGGAACCCAGTCGGCGTTATGACCATCAATGGCTTATCACGGGTATGTTGTGGTGAAGGGACAGTCACAATCTGTACTGAGAAGGGTGACACAGCTAAAGTTGACGTTCTGGTGATGCAGGAGAAACCCCTTGGCTACGACATGTTGCTTGGAATGGATGCAATACAAGCACTAGGAGGCGTTACAATCACAGCAGCTAGAGGTATCAGGCTTGGAGAAGGGAAAGACGTCTGTGCAGCCATGTCGATTGAAGAAAAGGACTTCTGTGCTACATTTGATGACAACGAAAGGGTGTGGACTGCAAAGTGGAAATGGGCCATGGGCCAGGAACCAGATCGGCTGTGCAACACGATTCCAGAGTATGCAGTTTCTACCAAGAATAGGGCCGCATATGAAGAAGAACTTCAGATGTGGATTGACAACGGTTGGTTAATACCATACCCACAGGAACGTCTGGGACCACCCAAGGGATTAATTCCGCTCATGGCTGTTGAACAACCTACCAAAGAAAAAATTCGTCCCGTAATGGATTACCGAGAGTTGAATCGGCATGTTGATGCGTTTACCGGAAACGCAGATGTGTGCGCTGCTAAACTGAGAGAGTGGCGTCAAAAAGGGAGCAATGTAGCACTTCTGGATCTAAAGAGGGCCTACCTGCAGATATGTGTCCATGAGTCATTATGGCCGTTTCAGACAGTACTACTCAAGGGAAAACTATATTGTTTGACACGTTTGGGTTTTGGCCTAAACGTAGCACCCTTGATTATGACAACCATTATTAAAACTGTTTTGATGCAGGATGAGACCACAGCAAAAGCTGCTTCAGCCTACATAGATGACATCTATGTTAATGAGGACATAATGTCTGCGGATGCAGTTCGAATAAAACTGAAAGCGTTTGGGTTAATAAGCAAAGACCCTAAGCGCCTAAAGGATGGAGTGCCCGTGCTAGGCCTCGAGGTCTGGGAGGAGGGCAATACGTTGCGATGGAAACGAGGGAGCCCACTTCCAAAGTTACCCAATGTATTAACAAGACGTACTGTGTTTTCTATCTGTGGTAAATTGGTAGGACATCTACCTGTCTGTGGATGGCTCCGATCGGCAACAGGAGTGGTGAAAAGACTAGTGACTACAGTAACAAAAGGATGGGACGATGTTGCGGATGATGATTCTCTCCAACAAATGATGGCTGAAATGTTGTCCAAAGTGCATAGGAATGACCCTGCCCGGGGTGAGTGGCAAGTGTCTGGAAACGAACTAAATGCATGGGTTGACGCAAGTTCGTTGGCTACAGGTGTCGTGTTGGAGCAACTAGGTGTTGTTGTGGAAGATGCATGCTGGCTTCGTCCAAAAAATGATGCCCAACATATAAATTTGGCAGAACTTGATGCCACGTTAAAAGGTCTTAATCTCGCATTGCAATGGCAGACTAATGTTGTGCATCTCCACACTGACTCATTGTGTGTTTACCATTGGTTAACCGACACCTTGACTGGAAAGGCTCGAGTTAAGACTAGAGCTGCAAGTGAAATGCTAGTACGAAGGAGACTAGCAATAATTAAGCGTCTAGTTGACGAATACAGCTTGCAGGTAGACATTACGTTAGTCTCGTCGATGCAGAATTTGGCTGATAGCTTGACTCGAGTACCAAAGAGGTGGATCGATGCAATGAGGCAGGGATCCGATCTTCAACAACAAACATGCGCGACTGTAACGGATCAATTAACACCTGACCAGATCCGTATGATACACCAGCAGAGTGGACCTCCTGGAATTCAGAGGACTGCATATTTTGTCCGAAGAGTATGCCCTGCAACTACAAAAGCATCAGTGAAAGCAGCCATACGTTCGTGTGAAGAGTGTCAGAGAATTGATCCGGCACCATCCCAATGGCAAAAAGGAAAGCTCGAGGTGGAGGGCAACTGGCAGCGAGTAGGGATGGACATAACACATTATGGGGACAAACATTTTTTGACCATGACGGATTGTGGCCCGACGCGTTTCACAATATGGCACCTGTTGACACGACAGGATGCAGCCAGCATTATACAACAGTTGAGAGCCGTCTTTTTTGAACGTGGTGCCCCGATTGAAATTCTGACTGATAATGCCGCCACATTTCGATGTCAAGAATTTCAGAAATTCGTGCACGAATGGGGGATTAAAATGCATTATCGGTGTGCATATTATCCCGAGGGTAATGGTATAGCAGAACGGTGTCACCGCACCATCAAAAGAATTGCAGTCAGGACGCAGTGCTCTATTCCAGAAGCTGTGTACTGGTATAATATAACACCCAAGGACAATGCAACACCAGCAACTGCACCAGCCAATGGGATTTACCAATATGAACAGCGT
Source organism: Euprymna scolopes (assembly GCF_053919585.1). Taxonomy (NCBI): domain Eukaryota; kingdom Metazoa; phylum Mollusca; class Cephalopoda; order Sepiida; family Sepiolidae; genus Euprymna; species Euprymna scolopes. The sequence continues at coordinate 117,819,803 of NC_136486.1, read as the reverse complement.
GTGAAAGGAGTTGATGCCATACCATCAGTGGTGAGTGTTGTCAATACACCATATCAGGTGGGAGACCTTGTTTGGATAAAACCCCCGAATGCTGGGTGCACTACGAAATTTTTCCGGGGAAAAATAGACGAAATCATAAGTCCTCAGACCATGTTGATTGGTGGCATACCACGTCACGTAAAAGATATCCGCCCTTGTTATACCTCTTCTGATTCTGAGAACGATGAGGAGGATCACACACCGTTCAGAGATGATCCTGATCACTTACTGCCCCTTCAGGTGAGCATAGAAACACCACCAACAGAACCAGACGAGGGAATGATGGGACATACTGATGACAATAGTGAGGAGAGCGATGGACACAAGGAAGTAATGCCTCATCGAAATACTCGACAGAGACGAATACTGCCCACCCCCCGTGATTGCGAAACCCCGCGAGAAGGGATGATGGAGCATACCGAGGAGATGACGCCTCCGATTCTTCGGAGAAGTACCCGACAAAGACGGATACTGCCCCCCTGCCCTGATTGTGAGACACCGCCTATGGAACCACGAGACGGGATAATGGAACAGACTGGTAGTAATGATGGTGGTAATGAAGAAAACAGCAATGAGGAAGTGCTGCCCCCAATTCTTCGAAGGAGTACCCGCCAACGACGATTGCCCGCATGTCCTGTTTGTGATCATGAGATCAGGGGGGAGTGTGGAGAAATGCGTGACTTACCTGGATAGACCACGTGCGGGTCGGTCACCGAAAATAAATAAAAAGAAAGAAAAGAAACGGTCAAGACTCTTATTTATAGAGTAGTGATCACGTGAGTTAGAAGAATATGCAAATAGAGGTGAACGATTTTGCGATATAAAAAGCCTGTGTTGTTAAGAGGAGGGGCAGACTGTTAGCAGAAGTCAGTGCTGTCAGACGTGCTTTAGAGTTTTGTTATTATATGCTGTGTTCGACAGTTGGGAGAGAGAAAAGAGAAGAGGAGGAACCAAGAAGACATTCTGCAGATACTTGACTTTGTGTTGGTTTTAACACTTTCCGGCAAATTTGATTGGTTGAGAAGATTTTATTCTGGAATAGCGGATTAAACGAACGCTCAAGGCAGAGATCTTCTGCAAATGTATAAGTACATGCACAAATGAAAATTTAGTAGTAGCATACGGCGGTCTCTCTTTCTCCCTCTCTCTCTCTCTCTGTCTGCTGTCTCTCTCTCTCATTATATTTCTCTCTCTCTTCCTCTCTTTATGTATATATATATGTTCTCACCGCTATATGTCTTTTTACCTCTAGAAATTTACGGTTTGACCGTTCAAAATATGTTATGAAATAATTGATTTTTAGATATTCTTTAAGGAAACAACCATAACAATACTTTCCACGGCACCGGGGACAAAAATCGAACATTTATTTGTTTTTTTTTCATTGTTTATTTTTCTTTACATTTGTTTGAGAGAGAGAGAGAGAGAGAGAGAGAGAGAGAGAGAGAGAGAGAGAGAGAGAGAGGGAGCGATAGATAGATAGATATATAGATACACAGAGTGTGAGAGAGAGAGGGAGAGAGAAACGCAGTTTTCGTTAATTAAAAATATTCTCGCAACTACGACTGATTGCTGTTAGATATAAACAAAGCCAAGAGGATAGAGAGGGGGGAGATAGAGGAGTGAGAGGGGGGGAGAGGGGGAGATAGATGGGGGGAGGGAAGAGAAAAAAAAGGAGAAGTAGTTTGTCATCAGTGTTTCTGTTTGGCTTTTTTTTTCAAGTTCGGCCCTTTTCTGTACGCACGCTTAAGGCAGAGATAGATAGATAGATAGAGAGAGAGAGATAGATAGATAGAGAGAGAGAGAGAGAGAGAGAGAGAGAGAGAGAGAGAGAGAGAGAGAGAAAAACGCGGTCTTCGTTAATTAAAAAATATTTTAAAATCTGTTTACACAGTTACTTACTAAATGTTTATATTTGAAAGTCAACAACTTCGATATAGTTAATTTTTCTTTAATTTTCAATTTGGCTTTTTGTTAGCCTTTTTTACTTCAAAAATGTGCCTGCGCTTTTAAATTTGGCCTTCTTTGCTTTTTTTTCTGAAAAATTTGGCTTCAAATAATTATTATCGTCTGCCAACCCAGGCAGATAGGGAAAAAAGAGAACGCTCAAGGGAGAGAGAGAGAGAGAGAGAGAGAAAAAAAGAAAATTCATTTATTATTGACAGATTAAACACAGACCGTTTGGCCCATCTAGAGCAATGGATGAGAGAAGAACACAGCAAAGAGACGCAGCAAGAGAGAGAGAGAGAAAGAGAATCAGACGACAGCGTTTGCGAGAAGAGGAAAGACAATCAATTAAAAAAAAATAGTACACAGGGTGAATTCGTCGGCCAGGGCAGTAAAGGGTTAATGTAAATGTTTCAAGGTACGGATATGTGATAGGATAACGTGTATGTGAAAAAAAAGAAAAGAAAACGTGAAATTTTCACGGGTCCAGCTAGTTATTATTATTATTATTATTATTATTATTATTATTATTATTATTATTACTATTATTACTATTATTATTATTATTATTATTATTATATATACTTATAAAGTTGAGTTTTTTCTTCCTCTGCTATTGATATTAAATGTCTATTTTTTCAAATGAACTTCTTAATATTCTCAGTTACAGATATGCAAGTGACTACATGGAAGTTGACTAATTAACATATATCTTTGAAAAACGAGCGTTAATTTATTACTTATTTATTTGTTTGTATGCTTTCTCATTAGATGATTCGTTTCATGTCATTATAATGCTGAATTCTATTCATGCATAGTTTCTACGTTCTGCATAACTGCGTAGAATTTAAGATGAAAACGTTTTAACAGACGGAAATATTTATATCTATCTATATCAAGCACATTTTTGATTTCGGTTTTTAATCGGCAAAAATTGCTGCTAAAGGACCCAAATTGAAAACAAAACAGTTCACCTTGGCAGGGTAAGTCAGAAAGCATTACTCCTTTTTTATTTTATGGGTGTACCAAAATTAAACATTCATAACTCAATGCCGCTTGATTTGTATCCATTTCAGTAGCTTAGACGGTACCGATCTTAAGGAGATAAATAACAACTAAAGCTGGAGAACTAAACGTTTTGATTTCGATTCTAACAGATAATAATCGAGGCATAATTTTTAATGACTTTTAAAATCATTACTTTATAGTGAATGATAATCAATAGAGAATTGGCATTATAATAATTAATAAGAATCTGCATGAATTAAAATATAATATTTACGCATAGTTCATACCCGGGCAACGCCGGACGCCCAGCTAGTATTATATAGATTAAGATTATACCATCTAGTCTACTTAAACAAGTGGGCTTCGCAAATCAATTCTTACAACTTGAAAGTACTTAAACGAGTTTTCTTAGAGGGGAGAAGGATTACTGCTCAGAGAATTCGTACAATATATTCATTAAGAAAAAAAAATCCATACTCTTAGCTCAAGGATGAGGGTTAATGGATTCTCATTTAAATGATGAAAAATAATATAGGATAATTGAAAAACGACGAGTAAAATGACGGATTGACAAGGATATTTTGGCTTTCAACTTGAAGATGACCATATTGTAGTCAGCTACGAAACAATAGCGAGATATTGTGTTCCGCAGGTAGGGAAATCTAGGATGTTCATACGGGATCAAGTTTAATTTAGATACATAATGTGTAAACGTATTATTTTGGATTGATTACTGCAATCTATATCAATAGAATCGATTTCAATTTTCGTATCGATTCATGCAATTAAATTATCCACTAAAACAAAATATGACTAATTAATTATAGAAATCGAAAAAATGATACGGCCAGATTTTTAACTTTGATTAAAAGTGTATAACTTTATCTACATGAATTACCAATGATGAAAATGTGATTCATGGACGCCTTTTCTCCCAATTATAATAATTTAAATTTGAACTAAAAAAAAATCCTCTATCGATTTATACAATTTAATTGCCACAAATTGCAAAATAAGATGGACGAAAATATCAATCGATCCATTCCTCCATCCATCTATATATATATTTATCTCTCTTGCTATAAAATTTAATGAAATAACGTTTTTGTCCATTAATTCTGTTTTTGATATTTTCCAAATTCTGAATAACGGTCTTTTTTTTTTACACAGTGATCACCACTTATCAAGGCCCAGAAGCCACTCAGGGATAAGGGTTATTGCAAGTACATTACGTTAGTGTGGAGATTTGATGAAGTGTTTACTTAAGGGGGCGGTTCATTAGGAATTTGTTAACATTGGACTTGAAGACATCCAAGTTGTAGTCCGGAGGTAAGCAGGCAGACGGAACAGAGTTTCACAGGCGTGCAGTTCTAAGAAAGAAGCTTTGTTCATGGAATCCGCGTTTTGATTTAGGCACAGATATACAGTGGGGGAAATTTTTCACAGTGGATTCAGCTTAACTTCTGGCATTATCCAGCTCCTGGCAGAAGTGAAGGCCGTTATTCGAAAGTTGGAAATTTTAGACAAAAAAAAACAACAACAAAAAAAACAAAACAAAACAAGACAAAGCAATCTTATTTAATGAAATATGCTGAAGAGAAAAAATGCTACCTTAAATTACCCCCCCCCACACACACAATGTGACCCAATCAGATGTTGGTCGAAAATTACATCAGTCACAGTTAAAATAGAGCTGAATTAGAGCTGTTTATTATGTGAACAATCCCGGACCACCCCGGTTGTCTTGCTGATTCAATTTGTTTGTTGATGATGCAAATCAAAAGAAGGAAAAATAAATTCAGCTGAGCGAATTAGGAATTTATAATAATATTTAATAATAATATTGTTTTGCGAAGGAAACCATTGAAGGGCGTATGGTAGTAAGCACGGTTGTTCTGTTCAAACTTGAGTTTCTTGCCGGGCTGATGTGAAATCGAAGTCAATGTTTCAGAGTCTGCCTGTGTGAAAAACTTATGATGGAAATTTACTTAATAAATATGCGCAAGTGATTTTACCAATTAAGCCAATCATGACGAATTCAATTTTTACGCTATGAGGATGGATTGGCGGAATGAAACCCGAGACGTGGGCCAAATTCGCCCCGTTGCCTTACTATAAAAAGTGTGCAGGGCGTGTTTTTACTAATTAGGAGAAGAGTTGTAGACTTAGATTGAGTTGAGTCTGACCACCTCTCCATCCACGATACACCCCCGCTCACTGACCGAAAGAGATGGAGAGGGAAAAAGAGAAACAAAGACAATCAGTCGTGGTAGAAAGTTTTCTTTTTTGAACGAAAAGGAAATCGCATATATTTTTTTATATCTGTAAAACAACAAATATTGTAATCAAAACTTGTTTAATAATTGATTTTATAAAAACAAGAGTTACGACTGGAGTTATTTTGTTTGTTGCCTAAGGATATAGTGGCTCAAACAACAAACGAATTTTATCTATTTGAGTGGATTTCTTTCAGGATACAGCAAGCAGGAAAAAAGTATTAGCAAACATATTTCCCTGGAGACGTTAAGTTGTTCCTTTTGTTTTTTCTCCAATATTTGTTATTATTTTATTATTTTTTATTTTGTTCGTATTCTTACGTACCACTTATGAAGCAAGAAATAAGATACCGTACACCAACTCCTGTTATTTTATAGGCGATCAACTGTAATGGATGAGACCGACCGCAGACCACCAAACAGTTTGCATCACCTTATTTTGATGCAGATAGGCTCCGGAAAGTGTGGCGCTTCGTTGAGGTCTAACCAATGAGCCGAGTGTCATCAATTGTTGTAAAGAATCCACTCAATGAAAAGGGACAATGGGTTTGTCATTGTGATTTTATCGTAGTAAACATTAGTGGGGATTTTATAACTTGGATTACTTAGAGGGACGGTTCAATAAGAACTTGGAAAGCAGGCAAACGGAATAGAGTTCCACAGGCGAGCAGTTCTAAGAAAGATGCCCCGTTCATGGAATCTACATTTAGGTGTAGGCACAGATAAAGAGTGTGGGGAAATTGTTGATAGTGGTTCTGGCTAGACGAGTGTTTTTCTGGCGAGGTGGGGCCATAGATTGAAGTTCAGATGAGCACCTGCCATGAAAATAACCATAAAGCAGGGACAGGCTCGCTACGTCTCTTCGTTGGGAAAGAGGTTCAAGTGGTTGAAAATCGTCGTCTACATTACGTCTAATTCAGGAGCAAGTTCTTAAACAGTTGGCGTGTATTAGCTTTGATTAAGGCTCTTGATTGATCGTTGTCAAAATACGATGGTTAATCACTACGCTGATTATCTTCAAAACTCTCGTCGTAAACAATATTTTGCTATACTTTCAGTAGTGATTTCTGCCCAAACGCTTCGTTTATATTGCGAGCTGTTTCAGCAGCTTTTCGGCCTAGCTTGAATTGAAATAAAAAAATTGTGCGAATTTTTTTTCCCCATCTTGTATTCAACGTTCTGAAAAGAAGACATAATTGTTTTGATCGGAATGTAAACGATTAGATGGAGCTAAAAAAATCTCTCTTTAAAATAGTGTATAAAGTAAAGGTATTACAATGAAAATTAATAATTTAAAATCAAAATTGAAAATTCCGCAAGAATATTTGTTTTAAAATGATTGTAATTTAAACGATTAGATATAGCGAACAACGGCCATTAAAACGATATATAAAGTAAAGATATTATAACAGAAACCTATTTAAAAAATATATAATTTTAAAACAAAAATTAAATATTCCGCAAGATCTCCCTTGCCAACCTAATCGAAAATATCCGTCCGATGAAGATTAAAATCAAGACATGATAATATTGTAATACGTTCAAGGACATTATTTCAATTTTGATCAATATCCATTACATGATTCTGGTTTTAGAATATGTCTAAAACTTTAGCTTGAGGTATCTTATGAAATTACAATTAAGAAAATTTTACGTATCTAGTGTCTAATAAATATGGATCAAATATATGAACTTTCTAAGTGTTTCTTTCCCTATTAGGTCTTCTAAAACCCAGTCCAATACATTCAAAATATAAAATTCGATGAATATTTATAAATTGATGCCTAAAAAATATTGTTAAAAGTTCACAAATATTTGTGGTATTTAAATTTTCACGAAGCATTTCCACTCTTTTTCTACCATTTTCATATGAAACCAAATAACACTGAACGTAATTCATATTTGGACATCTCTAGTAGCTGCGTTCAAAATTATAATGATCGGTTAATTAGTTTATATAAAGTATATAAATATATGCATGCACTTATCTCGTGTGAATAGGTAGATATATAAATCATTACGTATAAAAATGACAGATGCATGTGTCTTATTTTATTTACTTTTTTTTCCAATAAGTTAGAACCAACGTCTGATGTGGTTTTGAAATGCGAGCGCACCCCGGTAAGCGCACTTTAGTCTACAATACATGTCTGAAGAGCTCCTGTCAGTATTCCCTGGTAGAAGCGCCTCGGGTGATTAGTAATAAACTAAAACCTTTTCAGGCGTAGTAATAAACCAAACCTGCATAGATGGATCTAGAATGAAAAAGAACTATACCTCAGCTCGACAGCAACCAAATCAGTGTCGGATATTTGTCGAAGACGTATCCCTGACTTGTACGAACGCCTACCCCGTTAGGTAAGTAAGATGCGTCTATCTTATAATTAGAAAGAAATCTCAATATTTAAGATAAAAAATGTAAAACAATACATCATGTAAAAATGTCTCATGATAATAAAACCACCGGAAGAGTATATATATTATATTCCAGCATATATTTTTAATTAAAATAAGCCTTGGTTAAATATTCAAAATAACATAGTATTCACGTCCCAAATGAGATCTCCACGGTATGGCTAACCTACTTTTCTTTTTACGAAGAAGAGTGTACATTCTCCAAGCGATGTTATCTCAAGTAATAGCATGAAGCTGGATACCGTATTAAATATTGGACTCCGGGATAGCGCCGGGTGACCAGATGGAGCAAGGCGTAAAGAGGTGGCACTACGAGATGTTCAAATCCTATTGAAACGAAATATTTCCACAGCATATTTTTAAAGTCGCAATAGAATATTTACTGAGTCAAATATTTAAGCCATATAAATATGCAAAACAATAAAATGTTTACATTGTTTCTTAATAGTATAGTATTGGACTGTTAGTTTAAATAAACAAATATAATTATAGTTAGGAAAACAATGAATGACCTGAATCTGAAGGCAGCGAATCGAACAAAGAAAAGTTATATATTGAGCGAACATAGGACAGATAGTCAGTTAGGGAGTAAGACGGTCGGAGAGAGAGTAAAGAGGGTTGGCCAGCGGACGAAGAAGAGATTTTGTTTTGCGCTCCATGCACACATCTCAGGACCCACTAGTAGCGATGTAGAACGCAGAGAAATGAGTACAACACCGAAAGAGTCCAACAAAAGTGAATAAATATCATATAAAGAAAATATAACTTGTCGTTATGAATCCTTCTGAGGAAGATGTATTCATTTGAAACGTGGCAGCTATGGAAGTGAAGAAATAAATTAAATAAGGCGTGTGTCCTATTGTCCGGTGTAACACAAACAAAAATGTTATTCTTCTCATGTTAAAAGAACTGTTTTTATTGCCCTGTCTTAATGACCTGTATTTTATATGAGTAAACACCCGCTAATGAACATTATACAATACGCAAACGAACATATACACACAAGTAAAAAAGAAAATCATACATACAACCCGTAATATAGAGGGTAAACGTGAATACAACACTAGAATACACGAGTCGCTAAATACACATACGTATATACACATTATATAGACACACACACAAGTACAACAATAGACGACGAAGTCCGCTATTAACACATACATACGCACGTGCATCTTAGAGACGTAATTATATATACACTCGTTATTTAGACCGCTATATAACAATTCTACAAGATTAGATCAACAGAATACAAGGACGAAATACTATAACATACTTAAATGGTCAATAAGGAATAGTAAATTGATGTTGTCACCTTCTTTACTAACTCGAGATGAAAATGAGAACTTTAATGGGATATTCGAATATCTATGTGTCTCGTATAGAGATCAAGTGTTAACCCAAGGAAGAGGACCTCTCGATTTCTGAGAGCTCCAACCAAAGTAAAATGAAACAATAAATTAGGAAAGTTATTTGTTTTATTTTATCGACTTGAACCTTACAGCGAAGTACTTATATAAGGTTCAACTAGTTTCAAATAAATTACACTGCACCCATTAAATTATAAAATTGTACACGTATGTTATCGGTGAAAATTGTCTTGATGTCAACCGGAAAGTTCTGCCATTCGCAGATGGATCTTCAGTGCGAATTTTCTTATCTTTCTTTTGAACGTTGCAGTATTTATGCAAATAAGCGATTCGTGTGAATATGCCCATTGGGGACTTTTCAAGTTCGCGATAAGCACGAGAGTCTCGCGTGTTCTTGATTGCGTGAAAAAAAAAAACGGCTTATAAATGCCAACATTTAACCAATATCCTGTTAATTGTGAAGACAAATTGCATATTTTATCAGCGAATCTTCTGTTATTGGGCAAAATAGGAAAGAAAAAAATATAAGAAAGTAAATAATAAAAGAAAAAAAGAGAATAAAAAAATGCGTTTCACAAGAATTATTTTGCTTCATCATTTCACGGCGAATTCGTTGTATCTATTCAAATGTGCCTGTGCTAGAAAAACGTATTATATAACTGTATTTTATGCTAACAAAAAGAAGTAAACGTTAATGAATATGAATTTTGCAAAGACATCACGTAACCAATGAATAATATCTAAGCCCCCCCATATATATATATATATATATATATATATATATATATATATATATATATATATATATATATATATATATATACATGCACGGTAAGTTATAACAATACGAACACGTACTGTTGATGCAATTACTAAAAATCGGCCCATAAACTATTATGTGTCCTTATAATATTTTATCTGTATACATGAATAATAATAACAACAACAACAACAACAACAACAATAATAATAATAATAATAATAATAATGATGATAATAATAATGCAATACCAACTACCAGACAGAATATACTAATATTAATAACACATATATGTGTCTCTACAATTATAGAAATGCAACTTTGTGTGTGTGTGTGCATGTGTGTGTGTGTGTGTGCGCGTGTGATTCTGTTTCTTATAGACTCCGAAACGGCTGAACATATTTTCTTCAAAATTTACAGAACTTTAGTGTATAAGTTTGGGTGTGATCTAAGTTAAGTTTTGTCTTCGAATACTCCCAATAATTATCGATAATCGAAATCGTTATTTTAATTCATCTCTCATCGGTAAAACCATTTTTCCATGTCGTCGCTTAGCAACAATGATAGAACAACGGGCCGTGAAAATTCTATTGAAGGTAAGGTGATAGCGTTTTTTTTTGTTTTTCTTTTTTCCATGACGCTGTCTGTAAGTTAAAACTCCGCACGTAAATTTCTTTTTTTTTTTTTCATTAACTGCAAAGAATTCTATAAGACTTAAAAAGTTACGATTTTGTAAAGAATATATAAGACTTAAAAATTTACGATTTTTTTTTTACCTGACGTGGTCTGTAGGTGGAAACTCTACATTAAATTTCTGAATGTGTTTTTTTGGTTAACTGGAAATATATAAACAAATTTTATAAAAGAACCAGTAGATTCTCTAGAGGGCACTGTAGAACCACATATATTTTATACTAAATAACTAGCGATTTCACGGATTTCGATGACAACAAAAATATAGGAGTGAGAAATATTCGTTGATTATCTAGTTTGCTAGAATATATATATATATATATATATATATATATATATGATTGCAATGTGTTGTCAGACGAGTTCCACTCCCTCAGGCACTGAAAGTCCATGCGACGAATATGACTTTAGTCCTGCCGGCAATATTCACACGCGCCAACAGACATGAGACTGAAGATGGTCACTAGTATACATACATATATAAACATGCACGCATACACACACACACACACACACACACATATATATACACATACATACACATAGACACATATATATAACACACATATATGCATAGATACATACACAAACATAATACACATACATAAACACACATAAACATACAGAAGACGGTCAATGGCATACATACATATATATAAATGCATATATATATACACATACACACATACATATCTGTAAACATACACACATATATACATATATACATACACAATGCATAATGCACGTACATACATATACATACACACACGCCTACATACACATGTACATACATATAAATACACACATATGCAAATACATACACACATATGCATACATATACACATATGTATACATATGCACATATATATACACTTACCAACACATACATACGCACACATGAATATGCACTCATACACAAACAAGCACATACATACACATATACATGCATACATATACATACACACATGCATATATGCACATACACACATGTATATATGCAGATACACACACATGCATATATACACATACATACAAACAATATATATACGTATATAATACACACATACATATATACATATATATACACATATACATACATATACACATAGATATACACACACATATATATACACCTGTACATGAACATACATACACCTATACATGCATATATACATATTATAATGGCAGATCAATTATTACATGCTTCCAGCATTTCAGGCCTACACGCGTCACAACTTTTCCATGGCTGAGGGAGTATCTATACACATGATGTTACAGAGTTTTAGCTTTGTACGACAGCTAAATCTCTCTCTCTCGGTTCAAAATGTTGACATCCAGCAACAAGCAAGAGCAAGATAGCCAGCAACAAGTCAAACTGCAGACCAGCTTAATGCGGGTACTGGTCTCCCGCTTTATGTTTTTTTTTAATCTGAGATTTGCTTCTCCTAAAGGGGTTGCCTTCACCACGGCTTACGGGAGCCCTCTCCACCCCACATACACATGCCAATAAACACATGCGTACATACAGATATATGCCAACATACCTATGCATGTGCACACACATGCAACCATAATAACGTAGAGACACACAAATACGCACATACATACATATGCCTATACATACGTACACACACATACATGTAAAATACACATGAAGGAACATTCCAAAAGTCATACATAGTAAGTGATTAGCGGCTGGAACGTTTTTGTCCCTTTTCCATCCTTATCTTTTTCCTCCTTCCTAGTACATGATAATGATGATGATGATGTTGACAAATTCACACATAATTTTCCAAATAACTCAACGTACGAATCGACGAAAGACAACAGTCCAATTGATATGATTTACAGACGCTTTGGTTCTTGTTTTAAATAAAGAATTTGTTTTAGACTCACACATATCCAGTACATGATAATGATGATGTTGAAAAATTCACACAATTTTCTAAACAACTCAACGTTTATTTAGAAAATTATGTGTGAATTTGTCAGCATTATCATCATTATATATATATATATATATATATATATATATATATATATATATATATATATATATATATATATAATGCTGAATGTGTGTGTGTGTGTGTGTGTGTGTGTGTGTGGTCACGAATAGGCTCCTATATGGTTGACTACTTTAAAAAACTGATTACATATAATGATATAAGATTATCGAGACACAGGAATGGGTATGTTTGATCTGGCAGAACGGTGGTTAATTAAAACTGTGGGGTCTGCGTTCGTGTCTGGTCCAAAAAGTATGGAAATAAAAAATAAAAAAATAAAAAAAAAGGTTTACAAGTGTTTTTGATATAGATGTACATAATAATAATTTGATAAGTATGTTTTAACGTAAATCGGAATGGTATAATAAAATTGTGGGGTTTGCATTGGACCCTGGTCTCCATAGAATGGAAATAGGCACAAACTTTAATAAAGACTTTTCATATCTATCTGCGTAAGTATACTTTGATAATTACAGTTTGAAGAAATATGGTATGATAAAAAAAATATGGTATATAAAAAATGGAAATATGTCACAAAGTTTAACAAGGTTTTTTAATATAGATCCACAGAATATTGTGATAAATGTTTCAGTGTGAACAGGTATGGTATAATAACTTATGGGGGTTATCTATTTTATTTTTACATTCATCATATTTTGCTTTGGTTTTGATACTCCCAAATTCGAAGCTATCTCTTTACAACCCTTCCTTTTCATAACCTATCATACTTTCATAAATCAGAGTCCATTTTCTGTAGCCTGTTTTTGAACCCAGTCAACGACGGGTACTTTTGCTAGTATATATATACATATATATATATTATGTTTATGTTAACTCTATAATAATATATACGAAATCTGCAAGAATTAAAATATCATATTTAAGCGTATTTTACGACTTGCCTACGCCGGGCGTCCCTGCTAGCTTTGGATAAATACTTTTGCAGTTTTAACAAAAGAGCTACAATAACGTCAGAGCGTCTCCATTTACGCCGCTGGATATCTACAGAATGCCAACATCAATATTTACATATGAATCAGTCCCCTGGTGAATTTGTCTGGCTAATAATAATAATAATAATAATAATAATAATAATAATAATAATAATAATAATAATAATAACAACAACAAAATTAATCGTTCATAAGCAGGTTCCGGGTTCTCCAGGAACAATCAATATAACTATTCGCGTCCATTCATTATGCACATTTCGGCAACAAATATTTTATTTAACTGAACATTAACAGATCAACAAACATGCTATTTTGAACTTAAGCATGACAGACCAATGATCATACTAATTAAATTGAAAAGTAACGGATCGAGAAACATGCTATTTCAAGCGTACCGAATCAACACTTATACTATTTCAAACTAAACTGTGACATATTGAACATCTTTTTTCTTTCCTTTCTTTATTATCAGAGAAAGAGAGAAGGAAAAGAGGAAGAGTCGGGTTGGACATAAACATAAACTAAGAAAGAATGAAGCGGTTAAATTGAAGTTAATAATAGATGGGTCACTTAACCCTGATAATGTTTTATCCAATATGAAAGAGAAGAACTAAATCCTATTACATTGAATATTCACATTGCCCTGACGTTTGTTATGTTCGTGAGAGTGCGTCGTTTCATTATGTCGTAATCAAGGCCTGTCAAATTAATTCTGAAAACGTTCTAAAAGACGCCTAAAAGAATCAAATCTCATGTCACGTCCGTTTGACTTCCAATACAATACTGCTTTCTTCATTATACAAACAACAAAGGTCGAATAAAGAGAAAATTGCGAGGGTTCTGAAAGATTCAAATAGATATCCATTTAGGATTGGCGTGTATGTCAACTTTAATATATAGTACAAGTCTTTCTCTATCTCTATCTCTACTATTATATATATATATATATATATATATATATATATATATATATATATATATATATATATATATTATTGTCACTTTATGTATGTGTGTGAGTTTCTTCCTTATAAGTTCTGAAACGGTTGAGCCTGTCTTTTGAAAATTTCACACAAAGGTAATTTATATGCCTGAAAGTGTTCTTAGATAGGTATTATACAGAAATTCATCCGAGTATATGGAAAACCGAAAAAATCCGATCCTAAAAATAGTCTTTCTTTCTTACAGATATAAAAAAAAATGTTTACAGGAGATTATTTTAGGTTGGCACCGAAAATTGAGCTAATAAAATCTCCACAAATAACTTCTTTGAAAAAAATCATCTTCTTACTAGTAAAACATTCGACTACAGATCAAATGATCCCGTGTTTAAGCCCGAGTGTACCGCACCATTTAATTTTAATTTTTTTTTTATTAATGAATTTAATTTACGATAAAAGAAGAGGTACCATTTAAAATCGCTGCAAACCATTTCTTTGCTTTCATAGTATAAAGCTAAACATTAATCAGTAGGGAGTTTTACCGACATTGATCGTCAAGCTCAAATATTAGCTGACGTGATGTTGTATACAAACGCAGACCTAATTTGATGACGTACATATCATTATTATTTATTTAATTTAAAAAATATTTTTGCGAACTAGTTAATTAGTAAATTATTCCTCGTAATATATAATTTTCAATAGAGTATTGATTCTCTAATAATACATACGCAATCTGCATAAATTAAAATACCATGTTTAAGCTTATTGTACGACCGGGCAATGCCGCACGTCCAGCTAGTTTTGATGTAAAATTAAAATGAGACAACACGAATAAGTAGAATACCCACCCCTGGGCGGTATTAGCAATATGTATAGTATTAATCAATAGTTTTAATTAATTAATAGTTTTAATTTAATATTTTTCTTTCGTTATGGAAGGGTGCAGTATCGGGGTCCCAACCATTTAAATAATAATGTTTACAAAAAGAAGTTTATCTGTCCACGTTACTCACTGTGTTACCGAGAATATGTATCCCATATTTTGTAACTTATACTACGGTGTTATGTGTGTTTTATTGAATGATTCTTATATTAATAAATCAACACCAACTAAAGAGAGAACAATGATATTGTCTATTATTCTGAAGTATTTTATTCAAGGGTTAAAAACGATGGACAGAAAGCACAATATATGTTTACTTAGAAAAATGCTTCGACACATATTTGTTGACATTCAACTTGAACACAATCATGTAGTCCATAAGAAACTAATTCTGCAGAAATGTGTTTTATAGGTGGAGGAGGTATATTTGAAAATAAACTATATCTAGGGAAACTCTGTTTGCTGTAAGACACAAAGAGAAACAAACAACTCATTTTTGTTTGCGTTAAAGGTAGACAGTCGAGTTCTTGTTGTGAATGTCCTGCAGAAAGGGGAGACTTTGTCTTAGTCTGGAACCTATCATGGAAGTAGCAACGTTATTCTTTCTATAAATACTACTATAACATGTGTTATATAATAAATACTACTACTATAACATGTGTTATATAATGAATAATACTACTATAACATGTGTTATTCAGAATTGACCGATTTATTCCCTGCTTCCTTTGGTCCAGCTCTTTTGACTCGTTAGTCTAGTGGTCTCGATCACTTCACTGTTTTGATACCTCATTTCATTACAGCTTCCTATTCTCCAAGCTTCTTTTCAATAAATGCAAGCTTGTGGAACTCTCTTCCTGCTGACTATTTTCTTTTTACTTATAGCCGTGGTTCTTTCAATAGGAATATCCTATCTTTACAATAATCATCTTTCGTCCTTGTTAACTTCTAACTCGCCTTATCTTAAGCGAATATAAACGCTTCTACTGTAAGAAAAATAAATTTAGGGAACAAACGAGACCCTTAATGAACAGATTGGGATTTTGACTTTGTACTCTATCAAGGACAGAAAAGTTCTCTTAGCAGCACCCCCCCCAGATATGGCATAGTACCCAACCTTAAAACATGTCTTCTCTCATACAAGTATAGGTTTACATCAGTAGTCGAATACTTTCTGAGTGGACAGAATGTAACAACGATTTTTACAGTGACGTTGATAACAGATTTCAGATCTGAAGTAAAATTCAGGTCTTAGAAATTTATCAAAGTAACAATCTATTTCAACTGAGTAAAAACGGGGATCTGGACATAGGTTACCATGAAAATTAAATTAAAAAGGCTTAATGTTTGATTTTCCGCAAAGGTAACAAACCCTATTAAAATAATACTTAAATGCCTTTCCATTCGAATATAAATAAGTCGGGCTAACCACTAGATATCTACAGTCCTAAACGCGTGGGTGATATCAATGTTTAAAAAGTATGTGTCCTCTATAGTATCAGACCTGACCGAATGGTTAATTGTAGGCATAGACCGATTCATACCATCCAAAAAATTCCAACAAAAACCTAACAGTCAGCCATGGTTCTCCCCTGAATGTGCTGCTGCCATCGCGCACAGAAATCATTTTTTCCATAGCTACCAACGTAATAGATGTACTGAGACTAAAGCTGCTTTCAGGACTGCCAGCAACCACTGTAAAAGAGTAATAAAAATGCAAGAGAGCTATATGCGCAGTCTGTTAAATCCAAAGTAGCTGAGCAGCGGCTTGGTTCCCACCAGTTCTGGCAAAGAGCAAACAGGATCTTGAACAGAAGCGTGCGTTCTATCCCAACTATCATCAATGGACCTGAGGTCATCTCGTCAGCATCAGACAAGGCCAAACTATTTGCCAAGAACTTTGCATCTAATTCTACCCTATGCGACAATGGCCATCAACTCCCTGTATTTCCTCCTATAACAGACAACACGCTGTGCAACATACTAATATCTGTGCGTGAGGTCGCCAAGCTAATCAAGAACCTTGATTCCAGTAAAGCAACTGGCCCTGACGACATTCCAGTTATAGTGCTGAAAAAGCTCCAACTAGAATTGCCCCCATACTTAAAAAACTGTTTAAGCGTGGTCTTAAGGAGAAGGGCTTTCCAACACCCTGGAAAACCTCATCAGTATGCCCTGTATTTAAGAATTCGGGTTATAAGTCATCTCCCTCTCAGTACAGACCAATAAGTCTCCTGTGGGTCATAAGTTGGAATCCATATTAAATAAAGAAGTAGTCAACCACCTAAACAGAAACAACCTTCTTAGTGACTTGCAATATGGTTTCCGCTCTGCAAGATCTACAGCAGATGTGCTAACGGTTATATCACATAGAATAAGGTATGCCATAAGGGCCTACTTCACAAGATTTCCAGCTACGGTATTACTGGAAATGTTTTCTCAATCATTAAATTATTTCTCTCTGATCAGCTCATAAGAGTAGTGGTTGATGGGCAGAAATCAGAGGCCCACAGTATTAATACTGTAGTCCCCCAGGGCTCCATCCTGGGCCCAACTCTCTTCCTGATCTACATCAATGATCTCTCAAAACACATACTTAAATCATTCGTTCACATCTATGCTGATGACACTACCATCTATGGCAACACATCAAAGGCCGTAAATGACAAGGTTCTCTCTAATTCTCTCTTCTCTGATCTTGAGCGCGTGGTACAATGGGGGAAGAGGTGGCTGGTCACTTTTAATGCATCCAAAACCAAGCTTCTATCTTTACATCATCAACGCTCTGATCCCCATCTGGCATCAATTGAAATGGATGGCTCTCGTCTTGGGAAGGCTCCATGTTTTGACAAGCTTCTGGGCTTGACCTTTACTCCTGATCTGAAATGGAACACGTACATCAAATCTGTTGCCAGGGACGCTGGGAAAATGGAGGGATCCTTCACCCGCTCCAGAAGATATCTCACTACTGATGAAATTCTCTATTTATATAAAAGCCAAATACGTCCAAGGATGGAGTACTGCTTCCATATCTGGGCAGGAGCTGCTAAAAACAGCTTATGCTGCCTTGACAGAGTACAAAATAGACTTTGTGGTTTACTGCAACCTCTCTCCCACAGAAGAGACGTTGCGAGCCTGTCTTTGTTTTATCGTTATTTCCATGGCAGGTGCTCGTCTGAGCTCCAATCCCTCATCCCCCCTCGCCAATCTTTCACGAGAAACACCCGTTTGGCTGAAACTACTGTCAATAATTTTCCCCACTCTTTATCTGTGCCTACATCCAAAGGTAGATTCCATGAGCAGAGCTTCTTTCTCAGAAGTGCACGATTGTGGAACTCTCTTCCGTTCGCCTGTTTCCCACCTGACTACAACTTGGATGTCTTCAAATCCAATATAAACAAATTCCTGTCAAACGCCCCCCTTAAGTAAGACACTCTATCAAAGCTCCAATACTAATGATTACTACAATACTATCTCATTGATTACTGTACACGCAATAACCCTTATCCCTGAGTGGCCTCCGGGCCTTGATAAGTGGTGACCCCCATGTAAAAAAAAGTACGCAAATTTATCAAAGAAGCCACCAATTCGATTCTACTTCAAGGTTTGAAGAAGGGACATAGTGGCCCAATTCAAACGTGGCTCAGAGCAGTGAAGTAGGATCCAGAGCACATCGTCGATCCATGTATCTACGGTGTTCGCTGATGAAATGTCAAACGCCCCCCTTAAGTAAGACACTCTATCAAAGCTCCAATACTAATGATTACTACAATACTATCTCATTGATTACTGTACACGCAATAACCCTTATCCCTGAGTGGCCTCCGGGCCTTGATAAGTGGTGACCCCCATGTAAAAAAAAGTACGCAAATTTATCAAAGAAGCCACCAATTCGATTCTACTTCAAGGTTTGAAGAAGGGACATAGTGGCCCAATTCAAACGTGGCTCAGAGCAGTGAAGTAGGATCCAGAGCACATCGTCGATCCATGTATCTACGGTGTTCGCTGATGAAATTGAGACTGACTGTTACTATTCCTAATATTAACAATGAACCGCTGTGTTAGGTGGGTCCTTATTCGAAACCCTGTGAATTAATTGGAAGTGTTTCTTCTTTGTTTACTGCATTGTGTATAGATTTATACACTCATCGTTATCGTTGTCTGGAACCTAGACTATTCATCGTCTTTAGGCACAATGATGCTGATGTTAGTTTCAGTTAGTTATAAGAAGTTTATTAATGTAGATCACTTGAAATATTCATAAAACCAGTGAGCGGAATACAAAATAGCTTAACTTATGCACTTCCGTTTCAGAAAGAGAGAAAGAAAGAGGGGGCGGGAGAGAGAAATAGACAGAGAGATAGATAGACAGTTAGCTTGTATCTTTATGTTTATGCATTTTTGAGATAAGGATTGATAATTTGTATTACCTGTCTTATTCGGACTACTGTTCTCAGCTTATGTATTTTTCTTAAAACGTTTCGGCCAGTTTAACCTTCGAACTTAGTTTGGTGTATCTTGTCAAATTCGAAAATCTTTCTGTCGAACTGGAAAATTTTTACGCAATATCGGACAGCAATTTTTATTTAATCCACGGATTAAGATGTTCTAGTTTCGTAAGCCATGGCAAAGTAGAAATCTTAAGTAATTCGCAAGTGCATTTGAAGTATCGCTCGCATTAAGAATTGAACCTTTAGTTTTAAGAACAGCGTCACTCGGGAATAAATTTTACTTAGTACTTTATTTAGTTTACTGACTTACATTGTGCGTCCTTTTCTCATCGGAAACGATGCATTTTACACGTCCACTCGGAATTAGCGGGAAAAGTTTACGTGATTTTGCCGACTTCCGTTTTACTTAGATGACTATTGACCCCAGGATGTTTCTGAAAATTTTTTAATTCAGACTTACAACCTTAGTTATGTAACACAAGTTCCCGACCCAACCAACACAGTTATACTATTCCAAGTAAACTACACACAAGATATAACTATTTTGAAAAAAAAATAGGTATGAATAGAAATCAAGCATATATTAGAATAAAATAACAGGCGCGGTATTTAGGAGGACAACAACACGGATTTCCTCCTGTGGAACCCATTACCACGGTACTGTTTGTTTGTTGATTACACCTTGGTAAGTTTTAAATCTAATCTCAACAATGTTTTGTCACAGAGAGCCCCAGAAGCAATCAAAATCAGTTCATATCATTGATCGATGTTAGTACTTCCATAGTGATCGTCATTATTGTCCAGGTATTACCAGATGATATTATTGCCCAGATGTTACCTGTCTGAAATGAACCATATCTTAGAACCGAAACCTAACCGGGAGAAGTGAATCTTATCAAAAACCATACCTAGATCAACTACAAAAATATTCACCCTTAAAATACTTTGTAGTTAGGGACAATGTTGTTTGTATGGTGTACAGAATATGACGTCATTAAAAAAAACATATTTTGATGTAGAATTTACCATTATTAGATATTTGTATTGGAGGGATAGTATGAACATGTTAATTATTAGTTCACTTCTCCGGGGATACATTATTTCGTGAGCTACCCTCGTTTATTACAAGTTAGAAGAGTATGATTGGAAACCATATGTAAAAATCAATTTCTCCAGCAAAGATATTTCTCAAGAGAAGCCCAACTTATCGAAAAAAAAAAGGTCCGTGTAAGTCACAGGTTCTCGATTCGTGTGCTGCAGCACATTAATGCTTTTTACAATGTAATTACTTGCGCCACAACAAAGTTGTATTATATTTTTAAAGGTAACAAAAAGACACAAGATAAAATATGTTACAGAGTAATAGTTAATAACATTAGGAACGTTGACATACCAAGTTTTCGTTAGATCATAGATGTAAAGCGAGATTGAGTCTGGTAACTAACAGATGTATAACCGTTCGGGAATACCAGGCGCTGTGTGTAGGAAGATACCTCTCCCCTTCTATGAAAAACATTACCACGGGACTGCTTCTTTGGTCATTTTTAGTTTCAATGTCAACACATTTTTGTTATGAAGCGCTATATAAACAATCAAAGGCAGTTCATACTATTTATCACTATTAGTACTCTCAAAATGCTCGTCATGCTTTGATTGTTAAGGTGTTACCAGATCAGGCTGTCTAAAAATGTTACATTCTCGTCGGTATGTTTTATGAACGCACTTTTACAAAATGATTGCCAAGTTATTTACACTGATGGCCGTGGTCTTTGCAATCAAACAACAACTTGTTAAATCAGCAAATTTTTATTTATTTTACAAATGATAATCTGAGAAACGAAAAGTCGGTACTTGTGCATTTAACGAACCAGACGTAACTTAGCATTTGCTCGACTTTGTCCGGCGCATGACGTCAACAGACGAATAAAACCGAACGTTGCCGATAAAATAAAAACAACGCTACAACAAAATAACTGTACAATGAAATTGTAAAATGTAGAAACATAAAAAAATTAAATAAGTAAAAAGCAAAAACCTACCGTTCATTTGTGTGTGTGTGTGTGTGTTTTTTTTAATTATTATTGTTTTAAATTGTTTTCTGTTTTCAAAATAAATACATACAAAACAATTTTTTTTTGTTAACTTTTTTTTTGTCTGAACTGTTTTTTTTGTTTTTTTTTTCAATTTTTAACGTAAAAAAGGGGGGGGGGCAAGAACAATGATTATTTGTACATTTTTTTCGCCAGAAACAAGGATTTGTAGAAAAGTAACTTCATGTTACACTTCTACACCTCCAACCGTAACCGTCGGAAAGGCTTGTTCTCTTTGCAAGTACAAAATCCTTGCCAAAATGTAAATAAACACCTTTTCTCTTCTGCTAACAATTTCCGTTGCTGGCAAAAGTTTAGTGCAGCCTCTGGGGGTCTGGAGCTGGTCCGCAAGGTTTGTAATATTCATTATTATTTCGTCAGTTATCTTTTTAAAACTCTCTTCAAATAAGCGTTCAATTGATAGTGAAATTCTCGTCTGCTTAATCGGCAACGCTCGGTTTTATCCGGCTGTTGACGTCATGCGTCGGACACAGCCGAGCAAATGCTGAATTACGTCTGGTTCGTTAAATGCACAAGTACCGAAAAGTCCGAGTCAGTATAGAGGTGATGTGTTGCTCTCTTCTCTCTGTCTCATTGTTTTTGTTTTAACTTGTATTTATATTTACACCACCCTACATTCTTTAACCGGAATTTAAATTGTTCTCTTATTGTGACCTTCGATTTGAAATACTTTTAGCAATTCATAACCAGTTAAATATTTCTCTCATTGTTTCATGAACTCGATTCTTCGAATGTATGCTTTACATCATCGTCAGCAATCGAATTTATATCTTGTTTTGCCCGGCTCCGATATTATCCGGTGTTTTCCCGTCACCTATTTAACAAAGATACTAGCTTACCGACCTGTTGTTTTTTCTCTCCCTTCATAAAAAAAACAATTATGCATAACAATAATAAAAAAAACAACAATTATCTTAAACAAAATAACTAAACAAAAAATCATGAATACATATTTGAAGATAGAAAGAACTTGAAGTATAAATAAGTTTTATCAGAATTACTGGATTTGACATTAAATAACCCGAAAAGGTTTAATAAGCTGTAAAACTAAGCAATCAAACCAATCATTCACGTTTAATTAACTTCCAATGTCGAAGGGCTTTAGCTTTGATAAGTCCTAACTGAAAATAAAAACTTACAGTAAAAACTAACGTGTTCAAAATTATCTTTTAATGACTTGGATGTAGTCACTGTTTATAGTGAGGATTTGTGAATTCAATAGCACTAAGAAACATCTTTCCTAACTCATGGAGAGGATAAAGTCGGCTGAACTTACCAACAATACTAACAATATTATGAGTAAGAAGTATGAGTAAGAATTTATAGGGTATATATATATATATATATATATATATATATATATATATATGTGTATTATAGCAGGCTGAACGGCGTTACCCGGTCGTAAAATACGCTTAAATATTAAATTTTAGTTAATGCAGATTTCGTATTTATTAAAAAGCTAATTCTCGATCGATTATTATATTGTACCTAATATATAGTAGTGATTTCAAAAGTAAAACATCACATGTTTGCCATCAGCTAAAATCAAAATAAAAACATACAGCTCTCTTGCCTTATCCTTTAGCTTATGACCTAACTCAATACATATACGAAAACAGCAAAAACTAACGCTATTAAACCTTTAACATTTAATAACGAATACGCAGAAAAAGACGGGTATAATCGACGTACGTCAGGCCAAGCACAATCGCTTAGCAGCTATTTTACCATATGTATATATACTAATGGCTACTGCAAAGGAGGTCGACTCTCTCTACCGTGCTAGAAAGTTATTTGCGCCTGCGAGTATCATATAGCTCTACAAGGCCTCCTTTTTTTACTTGTATTGAGTATTATTTCCACATTTGGTCTGGTGCATCAGGTACTATGTCTCTCACTTTTAGAGAGTCGCCAACCTAATAGATTTTGCACTGTCTGCTAGGTTTCAACTGCTGTCCCATCGGCCAAATGATGCATCCTTTCGCAAGTCTTACAAGTATTTTAATGGTGGGTTTCAAGCTTGCTAAACCCGACAAGCAGCAAAATCCCACCTCTACACAGTAGAGATCTCCAGATGTAAGAAAGCCTTCTACTCTAATAGTTTCTTCCCTAGAACTGCTAGACTTTGGAATCACTTTCCGGGTTCCTGCTTCCTTTGACTGTACTAACATGCAGAAGTTCAAGATTAAACAGATATCCTGCAATATATGTCCCAGATACTAATTACCTACATCAAAGTGGCGCTGTACCTTGTTTGGTGTGAAAATGCAATCAAAAAATGTCTTTCAGATTTTCTTGCAAATAAAATGTCAATATCTTTTTTTCTTGATTCGTAAAAACGAGATAATACATTTCCCCATTGACAACCACCATATTTATGTTTATACTCGATGAAAGTAGGGTGATCTGCTTTGCAAACTGTTGACATTTAAGTGGCCTCTTCTGGATGTAATAAAATATTTTCACTGCCATATCCAATACAAATTTTAGTTCAGATCCGAGAGCTTTAGTACTACGAGGGGCGTGCAATAGGTAATGCTCCTGACCCACTTCTATGTGTCTGATCTAACTGAAATTTTGCATGTGCAATGATTTATATCTCTACGGGTTATGTGGCAAATTGCAGCTTTGATTTCTGAAGTCACGTCGTGGTTGGAGGACCAACCTGGTGTGTTCTACAAAAACGGTATCCTGAGCTGCATCAAACGATGGGAGAAATGCATAACTCTGAGTGGTTCCTATGTCGAGAAAGAATAATAACTGTGACAATTTTCGTTGTTCTACTGCTATGGGAAGTGGTTCAGGGAAATTACTTATTGCACGCCCCTCGTACGTACCTCTCTTTGAGTGGAACAATGAATATGGATATTATTTGGATTTAAACATATGCATATAATAATAAAATAGTTTCAAAGTTACATTTAACATTCCGTATATTTGTTCCGTGTCATAATTTAGAAACTGTGGAACCCCTGGACTGTAATGGCAGAAGCCATTGATTGAAAAAAGCACTGCTGTAGAGTATATAAATATATAATCAGGTAGCTAAATAATCATTTTCAACGTTGAAGTTGTTTCACAACTTCTAATAAAACCATAATTTCTCTGTGGAGTTGGTATCGAAGTTTACCAATGAAGAGTTCAATAAAATTTACACATTCCAACAATTCTTTACTTGATGAACTCAATGTTTTCCAACTAAAACAATTTTAAAACTTCCCCAATGAATGAATTGTATGAACATATAATTCGATTGTGTCTAAAGACGCCATATCAGTTCCCGTTGAGGGCACTATTAAGGGTATTTCAGAAGAAAACATAATTAGATCGACCTTCAATCTATTACAGTTCTTCTCTCTTTTAATTCGGACATCTGGTTTCTTTATCATCTCAGCTTTTTTAGCTGTTCCAAAGCAATTAAATCGCAAAAACACTTATTTTTGTAAAATATGAAAAAATATGATTAGCAGAGTATGCGTCCCAATGTTTTCTCGGGGCTGGTTCGTTTAATTACCGAGTTCCTGACTATAACACTTTCCCACTTGATGTAACTTTGGCGTTGACGTTTATTGATTATACTATTTGAATGATACTAAAATTTTCAATTTTATACAGGTACAATATTTCTTTTCATATATGTGAACGTATATGTATATATACATGTATAATTATATGTATACGTATATGCACGGTCTTCAAAAAGTAGATTGTGGCGTGTATCTTGATCCATACATCCTTCGTTTTCCCAAGAATTAAATCTGTAGGTGCCGTTAACATTACTGGAAATTCTAGTAAGCTTGCGTGAATAATATATATATATATATATATATATATATATATATATATATATATATATATATGATTTTCAGAATGTGAGAGATTGTATATAATAAATTCCACAGCCAAACAACGTCGCAGCCCACAAGAGCCATGACAGTTAAGAACCGGAAGTCCAAAACTCGAGTTTCGCCCTCATTTGGCCTCATCAGTTAGACACATCCGAACTCTGGATTCGAAACCCGAGCCTCTTGCATGCAAGGCAAACACTCTACCAACTGAGCAAACGCCCTGCACACAAGAATTTCTATTAATCAACACAGATCAAGCAAACCGCGCCGAAATCAGACTGTGAAATGCACCTACTTCGTCTCGACAAGGGACGCGGTCATCCAACCAGCTAATAACCCTTGGTCTGTGTTGGTCAATAGAAATTCTTGTGTGCAGGGCGTTTGCACAGTTGGTAGAGTGTTTGCCTTGCATGCAAGAGGCTCGGGTTTCGAATCCTGAGTTCGGATGTGTCAAACTGATGAGGCCAAATGTGGGCGAAACTCGAGTGTTGGACTTCCGGTTCTGTGACTGTCATGGCTCTTGTGGGCTGCGACGTTGTTTGGCTGTGGAATTTAATATATATATGTGTGTGTGTATATATATATATATGTGTGTATATATATACATATAGTCTTGGAAATCTATAACCTTTAAAAATATACAAAAAATAATTTTTTATCATTCGTTAGAAAACTATTTAGTCAGTAAGTCATTTAATAACTTGCAATCACTGCATCAATATATATATATATATATATATATATATATATATATATATATATATATATATAAGCATATAAACGTTTAAATCAATTAATTTATTCTATGTTATTTACCTTTCACATTTTATCCTTTATTTTGTGAAGCTTCTTACTTTTGCATTTTTTAATGTTATTTCAGTCATCTTTATCTTACTATTATCACCATTATAAACTTTGTACCCTTCTCTCACTGGTCACCTTTTAATTAAAAAGCAGATCTTATTAAGGTATGCTATGCTCTTATTTGCTTTCTATTCGTCACAAGACAGCTAATATTATCATAATTAGGTTAGGGATTAAAAACTATAATAAATTGTGTATTATTTAATCCTCTTGGTTTTGAACTATTTAATAAGGATACCTAGTAGTAGTAGTAGTAGTAGTAGTAGTAGTAGTAGTAGTTAGAATATTAGATTTTTACCATCCTTTAAAAGGCTTGCGGTGCGTAGTATTTTTCAATCGATGCCTGGTGGGAATTTCCCATCAATTGTTTACAATAGGTGTTATTATTAGCATAGGATTGTGCGAGTTGTTGTTGTTGTTGCTGTTGTTATTATTATTATTATTATTTTTATTATTATTATTATTATTATTATTATTATTATTATTGGGGGGGCTAAGTTATTTCAAAATTGCAATATTTGTATTTTTGTCTTATGTTGGCATTGGAAAATCAGCTCTTTGCATTGATTACATTCTTGAATTGAGGAGATGTGTCCATACTGCCTAAGATAAGCAGAGGTTACAAAATTTCGAGCCAGGGGTCTATGATTCAACTTTACATACAATATTCCAATTAATTGAGAAGCGATTATTCTTAGATTTAAGTTTTTTTATAAGAGTAGCTAAAGAAGTTCCCTGGTTACTATTTGAGGTTTTGTTATTAAATGATGATACGTGATAAGAGATTGTTTGCTTTACTGAAATCGAAGTGAATCCAATGTATGTGTACGTTTTGGGCGCAGTGTCGTTACTATTGCTGGTATTTAGTATTACATTGCTATTATAGTTAAGAGTAAAAAGTAGGTGAATTATTAGGGATACTGTTGCTGATATGGTTATCAATATTATTATCATTGGAATTGTCCTGCAAAGGACTGTCCCTGTTTGTATTGTTAGGGCTGTTTTTTTTATCAAGTTTATTGGTAGAGATGGATGTTCAAGTTCATTGCGATTTGATTGTCCGGGGATTAGCCGTTGGAAAAGATAGTGGTTTTAGTTTGGAATGGTTTAGAGCTATCTCGATTGCAGTACATGTATAAATCACATTCTTTTAGATACAGTTATTATCAAGAGAGCATTCATTTTTTTTTTTGGCAATTACATTTGGTTTCTTGGCTCTCTCTCTCTCTCTCTCTCTCTCTCTCTCTCTCTCTCTCTCTCTCTCTATATATATATATATATATATATATATATATATGTGTGTGTGTGTGTATGTATGTATGTGTCCGTGTGTGTGTGTATAACTCTTTTGTATCTATTGGATATGTTGATTCTAGAAATGTACGTAAACAAAATAAATCGAATATTTGCAAAATGCGCGTCGGTTTTTGTTCTAACACCTTTCAACATTTTACATTTAGCGTTTTTATTTAATATTAGCGGAGGCGCCCTGCATTTCTCGATCGTAAATACGTATAAATATATTTTAATTCAGGCAGATTCCATATTTATTATTAAAAAGTCAATTCCATATTGAATATGTTACTATACCTTATATGTTATACTAATTTCAAAAGTGTCTTAACAAATTGGTTTTGATGCTATCAACTAAAATCGAAATCAAAATATTTATCGCTCCAGCCGTGCATCCTACCGTTGTAGTTGTTGGAGTATTTGGTAAAAAATATTTAATATTAAACAACTTTAAGAAATGAATTTAATTTTGGCATGCGCAGAAAGAAGTAAAAGTATTTCGGCAAGTTAAAACGAAATGTTTACTTTTTAACTTGCCAGTACATATCTGTACGCGTTTTTTTTTTAAATCCATCCTTGGCGTGTTAGTACTATTTCCTGTTAATTTCGGTGTTATGTTACCAATAGTTTAAGAGTTTATCAATTAAATATTTTCACACAGACAGACAAATACACACTGTTTTATTTATATAGATTTTATTTACTTTTTAAATATTACACATTAAAAGTTTTACGTATCATTCTTCGGTTATATACATATAAATACAAGCTGGACAATCGGCGGTGCCCAGTCGTACGATACACTTAAACGGTGTATTTTAATTTATGCATATTACGTATCTATTGTTATAAATTCAATCTTCTATTAAATATTAAATATTACGATGAATAATTTACCCGGTGGACTAAGCTGCAGATAATGAAAAAAAAAATAATGATAATGTCATTGATGAAATTCGGTATGTGTTTGTTTACAATATCAGATTAGCTGATATTTGAGCGTGTCTATGAATGCCCTGAAAAGTCACTTCTGATTAATGTTTACTTTTAAAACATGTTACTGAAAAAATTATTTGTGTCGATTTTACATGGAACCTTTTCTTTTATCGTAAATTGAACTTATTAATAAGAAAAACGATTAAAATGAAATGGTGAGGTATACCCGGGCTGGAACAGGGGACGATCTGCAGTCGAAAACTTTATTAATCAGCTATATCTCCAGATAGTTATAGTTCCGTTTTTTTTTTGTGTGTTTTTTAAAGAACGAAAAATTGCTGAGAATTGAATCCTGGTTTGATTTGCTGATAATTATCTCCCTTGGCCGGTGTAACTGAAAAATATTCGACTGTAAATATGATTTTTTATCTATAAAAAAACGGAAGACAAATTTTAGGCTGGTTTTTGTCGATTTTCGATACTTATCGGATGAATTTCTGTACAAGGCATATCTAAGAGCACTGCCAGGCATATAAATCACGTTTGTGTGAAGTTTGCAAAAGAAAAGCTAAGCCGTTTCGGAACCTCTGAGGAAGGAACCCAAACATACACACAAAGTGATATATATATATATATATATATATATATATATATATATATATATATATATATATATATATATATATATATATGTGTGTGTGTGTGTGTGTGTGTGTGTGTGTGTGTGTATAAAAAATAACTCGTGGTAGTTAAAAGTTATATAAATTTTAATAGATAATTCAGTAATAAGGAAAAGTAAAAAGCTCTCCGGATTAGAATATTTCGCAGCTTATTGCATCTTATGAAGAGTTATATATTTATATATACTTTAGCAGACCGACCAACATTGACCGATGATAAAATACGCTTAAATACGATACTTTAATTTATGCAGATTTCGTATCTATTATTATTATTATTATTATTATTATTATTATTATTATTATTATTATTGGCCCAACCTTTGGATGTTTTTACTTAGATTTTCTTTCTTGACTTTAGACATTCAAGCGCTATTAACACTATCACCGTTCACAACAGCCAAGCCTTTTGCAAAATTGTAAAAGAAATTGTCTTGTCAATCTTATTGAGCCATTCATGGTGGCTTTTTATATGACTCCATGCGTTTCAATCACAATGGGATTCACCTTGACTGCCATACACTTCGAGGTGTTGATTTTATATTATTATTGTTTCATAACATTCTTTACTTTATGATGTTTTTTTATTTTTATTTTTTTTTATTTTGTGTTTTAGACATTCAAGCTAGGCCTTTACACTTTCGTCAGATAGCAAAAGAAATTGTTTTGTCAATCTGATTAAGCCATTTGTGGTGGCTTTTTGTTATGGTCCCAAACATTTCAATCATAATGGGAATCACCTTGACTTCTTTACATTTCCAGAGTCTAAGTAAAAATTCCCATTTTAGATCTTGGTATTCTTAAAAAAATTTTTCTTGTCCTTTCCTTTTCAATTTGGTATCGAAAGGGTAGGCTACGTCAATGATTGAGCAAGTTCTCTTGTTTTTATTTAGTAAAATTATGTCTGGGGTGTTCATTATTATTATTATTATTATTATTATTATTATTATTATTATTATTATTATTATAAAGCCAATTCTCTATTTATTATAAAATTGTACCTAATTTAGTTTAGTGATTTGAAATATTTAAATATAATGTGACTTATGGGCTACCATCAAAAATCAAAACCAAAACATATCTCTTCAGCATTATTCCTTACGTTCTTAGCTAAGGTCATATGCATATCAAAACTTAAAGGAATTTTTCTAGTTTTCTAGGGATCGTTCCGCACACACACACACACACACACACACACACACACACACACACACACACACACACACACACACACAGACACACAGACACACATACGCATGTGTGTGCGTTTGTGAGCAATGCAACTAGATGTAAGAGAATATTGAAATTTTCATTTGTTCGTTACAATTAAATTTATGAAAACAATTTTTATTATTCTTAAACATTAAAACCAAATCTGTTTGAAAAACCCGAAAGATAACTCTTGAGCTCATGAATTGATTGCAATTCTGATTTAACTGGAAATTCTTTGATTTTAGCAAGTAGATTTTGTGAAGGATTTTACAAAATAAGTGCTCAGCTGAATGAAAGGACGGGAGTGAAGTTAAGCGCAGCACTCTATAGTTTTGAAATCTCATCACCTTTGTGATCACGATTGTTTTTTTCCATAGCATGCATATATATATATATATATATATATATATATATATATATATATATATATATATATATATATATATATATAGTAATTTATAAAATATATATGGCGATTAAGCTACACTGAATATTTGGCGTTTCATCCACTCTAGGATTCGTCAGGCTTATGCGCGAATTCTGTGGTTGTTCATCGTTTTTATATGGTCCTCTTCTGTTGAGAATTTTAGTTAGCCAATCAGCTTTCTAGTATCCACCACCGAATATTCAGTGTAGCTTAATCGCCATATATATTTTATAAATTACTAACTAGCTCTACCTACGTATTGAGCACTTTTGAAGTAAATACTTAAAGTTTACGCATAAATCTATACTTTCGTATATTAATTTTATGTGAGTAAATGAAGTAGTTATATATATATATATATATATATATATATATATATATATATATATATATATATATACAGTGTGGGTGTTAAGTGACGCACCACGTATATTTTATTTTCAGATATGCCCTTAACAGTTGGCAATCGAGTTTAACTAGCGTTCATGTCGGGTGCTGATGCCGCCACTGATCGATCTGTTGCTGAAAAATTTAATCGAATTTATTCTGATCGTGAGCTCATTTTTGAAAATAACATCAACTGGTAATCTGCATCAACAAAAAATGGCGAGTATTTTAAGCATGTGTTTGTTCCAGCATGTACAAAGTGTTTCTGCGTTCATTAATTCAGGCTAGTCGCGATAGAATAACGTTTATTATTACCAAAACGGTTTTCAACAACAAAAGGCTATATTTAAAATTTCAAGATGTTTACCATCTTACTATATATTCTTTAAATATGTTGTCATGCATATTTACATATTTTGATATGCACAATTTTTGACAGCATCTATTTCGTACGGTAAAATCATTCATTTATATCCATCAATGAATTTGTTTCGCTCCTGACTCATCAAAAGAAAAAGCACTTATCAATTTTAAAAGAAAATAAATACACGCAAGTATGATTGAAACATTTGAAAAATGGGGAAGAAGTTACAATTACTTTTTTTCTTCATTGACTTGAAGGCGTAATAAAATGAAAGAAAAAAAACGTAATATAACACGTGTAAGACGCATTATGTAAGTATATGTATAAAATACTATGAGTGCGAAATAAATTCTTCTTCTGGTTTAGAAATGATTACGAATAATACACACACACACACACACACACACACACACACACACACACACACACACACACACACACACACACACACACATATATATATGTTTTGAGAAAAATAGAAAAATCGAATGAAATTATTAAAAAAATCAACGTTTCGTCCTTATTTCAGAGGACATCTTCAGGATAATTGAAGTAAAAATGCAAGAAAAGAAAAAGTCATAAATCGTACGAAAAGGAGGACAGTTTTTGAACATTACCCATGTCGGGAAGGACAAACATTTACAGAAGAAAAAAAAATGTACATATTTATTTTAACGCATTTTTAAAACAACCCAACCTTCCCATACGCACACATGTTTGTCCTTCCCGACATGGGTAGGATTCAAAAACTGTCCTCCTTTTCGTACGATCTATGACCTTTTCTTTTCTTGCATTTTTACTTCAATTATCCTGAAAATGTCCTCTGAAATAAGGACGAAACGTTGATTATTTTAATAATTTAATTCGGTTTTTCTATTTTTCTCAAAACATAACGTCAACCACCGCTGGTATTTTTACATTCCTTATACACATATATATATATATATATATATATATATATATATATATATATATATATATATATATATATATAACTTAGTGAGTTAGAAGAAGCGAGTAAATTCAATTCTATAAGAGATACGTCTCGTATCGGGATAATACAACGCTACAACAAGTTTCAATGGAGCTTATATAGGAAATAATTTTTATGTATTGTCTTATTAAGATGACGACTTATATATATTTGTTGTTGTTTATATTGTGGTGTGCAGATATATCGCGTGTATATAAAGAGAGACAGAATGCATTTTAAAGGAGGACAGAATACATTTTAATACATTGCCGACGACGGGAACATGTAATACACTTGAGAATGGGATATATATATATATATATATATATATATATATATATATATATATATATATATATATATATATATATATATATATATATATAGTGGTATTGACATTTATACCATTTAACAGTTCCGGGAGTGTTTCTATTACATTGACACATATATTTCTTTACCTATTTTTGAGATGAGGATTTAAGTCTTTTATCATAATGAAGGAGCATTCATTATTTATAATAGCTGAGGGGGAGACGCATTCTTAAGATGATAGAGGCACATTCTTAGATGAGTTTATACACAGTCTTATAAATACAGATGAGTTGAACAAAAGTCTATAATACAAATTCACAATACCTTTCTGTTGAATAACATAACACGAAGACACAGATACAAAATTTATGAAGTTATTCGTTTATTCCATTCGACCGGTCAATGGCTTTGCATCAAGGAATTCAAAGTCTCTACATGATTTCTTTCTTCTCCCCTTCACTTCCAAGGTTCGATGTCAGCTTTGTCACTGACTGACTCTATATTGAGAACTCACGACGTCATTGCGTGACCAAACACGTGCGTCTCGGACTCCTGGCCTGACATGCTTCCGTCTCTAAGCATGCACTGTTCCTCACATTTCTACAAAGCCGATTTCTCTAACCTAATTTTTGATTAACACACTTTACAAATAAGTATAACATTTTCCATTGATTGTTTTTAAATTCCTTATTTTAATTTCACAAAATTACGTCATTACATTCCTTTTTCAATAAACAGATATCTAACTATTTTATGTGAACTAAACAATGGTTAATTATACATTCCATTTTAAATAACATTCTGTATTATTTATTTTAACTTATGTTCGGAATTCTCAATTCCAATCCTAGCTTCGCAGGTTCGAATCCTCGGCTATCCTATCTCATATTAACTCACTGACAAGAAGAGGCGACTTGTTCTTGTAACACAATCAGTGTGGAAAATTAAGTCACAAAAACTATATATTGGTATATATATAGAATGATTAATTTATTTAATAACGGTATACATACATATACTTGCGGATAAAGAGGGCTCTTTATACTAAGGTATTCAGAAGAGTAGAGAAGATGCTAGGTAACATAATGAGGATGCGACGTCTAGCGAGGGGTTTATCAGTAACGAAATAAATAAATAAAAATATTGATGTTTTGGAGGGAACTATATTGAACTCTAAGATAAAAGAGGAGCGTATTATATAAAGTGTAATGTAAAACGGTGTATAGAGTTTCTGTCATAATCTTAAAAAATGTGGGTAGTTTATGTGTTTAAACTCAAGGGGAAGATATATTGTGTGTTGGGTGGTAGTTCTATTTTATCCGTATGTAAGGTATATAGTATCTATGAATAGCGTTTACGCTAAAAGGTATTTTATCAACAGAGAAAACCGAGATGACAACAGCACTTAGAGACGGTGTATGTTTTCAGGCGTAATATTATGATGATGAATTAAAGCGAGAGGGTATATGCTAAGTAGGTTTAATCAAATGTAACGGTTATCAGAACATTACTTATAAGAGGACTATGGCTTATAGCATGATGTTATGAGATTAATGAAAGTTGTGATGTAAATTAAATGGGCCGTTGTGTACTAAGGCTTTAATTTAGTTAGATAGGGGGAGATCCAACGGTGAATTAAGGGGGTAAGTTACGAGGGGGGTAAACATCAGGCTAGTATGTCCAAATAAAGTAGATAATGGGGCAAAAAAAGGAATTTGGGAGGGGAAGAGGGGCGAGAATAAACGGATGGAGAGGGGAGAATAGTAAAATAGGAGATGTGCAGTTCTTTAGTCTAAATAAATGTTGTTTGAAGTGGGAGGAGGTTTGTAAAAGAAGAAATTAAAAATAAGCGAATAAAAAATACAGTCAAAATGAGTTCGAGATATACCTAAAGTAGACCGAAGGATGCTACGGCCGAAACGTAGTGGAAAAAACACCGAAGATGAAGAAGTGAGTCCGAAAAACGAAATCCATAATGAAATCACCTCATCCCAGAACTATAGACAATTAATTAAAATGAAGTACATTTAAAAATGCATGTATATTTATATATTGGCAAAGAGATTTTAATAAAGGTTATATTTTGGGATACTGCGTGTGTGAAAGAGTAGTTGAAAACAATAAAAGAGTATTGGTAAAGTAAAGCTTGAAAAAATGTATGACATTAAGACTTGTGTGACTCTAGATAGGGTCGAATGAATATGTTGTTTTCGAACTGATTTTAAGGGAGAGGGTATCGCAAATAAAGTTAACTGAGGGATAAACTGGAAATAAAATGAGGGATTGATGGTAGTTCATAATAAAGTAAGGTGGACATAAAATCGGAAAATTCAAAAGTAAAAAAGGGTCGGGAGAGAATAAAATAAAAGGGACAAAATGAGTAGGGAATTAGAGTTAATATAAAGTGGTCGAAGATAGAGCGGAACAGAGTGGAGGCGTAGGTAATAATTATAATCATGTACTGTATAGTAGGTGGATAAGGTTAAGGTACTAAAACGGGAAATCTTTATGGTTGAGAGTAAAAGCGGTTGAGAAAAACTAAGGGTGAATGTTTTAGAAGAGTATAAAAGAGAGTTGAGTTAAGCGGTGAATGTCCACTTAAGAGGTATAAAAATCCAGCAATCAAAAAATATATAAATAATATTACAATAATTATTAATAAGAGAAACGGGGATTATCGGAGAGTGAGAAAATTACTCGTTCCTGCGATATAAAATTTAGCAGCCAAATGATAAGGTAGATGAAGGATGGAATTTATGTAATTTCAAATTGGGTATATTATATTTTTTATGTTTTCAGCTTGAAATTAATTCGTTTTTAGAATTTATTATATTAAATAAGATAAAGTGATTACGCCTACGATTTCCGATACACAAAGATTTGTTTTAGGATGTGTTCGTTGAATGTTAATTGCACGATTACTATCATAAGAACTAGGTAAAGAAAAGTTACTATAAATAGTTTGGTTATGGGTATTTTGGGTTTGGGTAGGAGATATAAGAGAGGCCAATAATCTAACCGGAGGATCTGTGGGATGGTAAACAAAGTTACCATTATTGTTAGCAATTGGAGGAGAACTTATTTAGGAGGGAGACAAAGAAGGGTTTGGGGAGGTTAATTGAGGAGGATTAGGATTAAGGTTAAAATTGTTAGGAATAACAACAAGAGAGTTTGGATGTAATTCGGTTACAGTACAAACATAGATTACATCTTTATGCATGAATTATTATTTAAAAGGCAGTCCAATTTGTTCCTGCAGTGGTGGGTGTAGGGGTAGATTCAGATTGAGCATTCTTAATTTTCATATTGTTAGATTCTATTATTGTTTGGGTTATATTAGGCATAGTTGAATACAAAATTTTAATTGAATTATTGTTCTAAATAGTACTATATCTATGTGGGTATTTAAACAAAGTTTCTACAATTCTAAAGAATTCCTTAAGTATATAAGTAAAGACGTTACTGCTTTTGGGGGGGGGGGTAAACCAAATATTTTTTATTCTTTCTTAGGCGGTATTATGGCATAATGCGATGGGGATTATTTTGTTGAGTGGCCCTATTAGTTATTGAGGAATTATTTAAATTACTATTTTAATTGGGTGAAGAGTTTAGATTTGTTATTTTTCGTGTAATATTATGTGTGATTACCGAGTTAAGGTGGTTCGGGGGGTTGTTTTGAGTGAATTTGATTTTCTCAGAGTATTCCGAATTATTGAAAAGTTTTTCTATCAGCTGATAGCTTAGATATTCTGTTTGCAACAGAGAGTACTATCGACACTGTGAATTTAATTCTACAATATCGTGACGTCTATACACACACACACACACACACACATACACACACACGCACACATATATATACATATTTATATATATATGTACATATATATATATATTAAGTTATTATTAAAATATTTTTATTTAAATATTATTTCGCGTATTTCCTGTGTAAATTGATAATTACTTAATACGCCCAAAAATGTGGGGCGACTAAAAATCAACAATCTTATATATATATATATATATATATATATATATACACACTTCATTTACTCACATAAAATTAATATACAAAAGTATAAATTTATGCGTAAACTTTAAGTATTTACTTCAACAGTGCTCAATACGTAGGTAGAGCTATTTAGTAAGTTATCAAATATATATGGCGATTTAGCTACACTGAATATTGCGCGTTTCATCCACTTTAAAGTAGATGTAACACGGAATACTCATATATATATATATATATATATATATATATATATATATATATATATAGTAAGTTATAAGATATATATGGCGTTAAGCTACACTGAATATTGCGCGTTTCATCCACTCTAGAGTGGATGAAACACGGAATATTCAGTGTAGCAAAAGACTGAAACCTGAGCCCATCACTATGATCCAGAGACCAAAGCCCAGTCAATGTAGTGGAGGCACTTGGACTCACCACCTACAAAGAAGGAAAGGGTGCAGCCCTCCGCTGGCAAGGTCATGCTCACAGTCTTCTGGGACCAGGACGGAGTAGTGATGACAGATTTCCTGGCAAAGGATACCACAATTATGCTTCACCTTTGAGGAAACTAAGGGAAGCTATCAAAATCAAGCAGCGGGGCAAAATCAGCAAAGGTACCCTCCTCCTGCAGGACAACGCTCCGGTCCACAACTCGCATGTCGCCAGATCAGAAGCACGGGCGCATTCTTATGAAATCCTTCCCCATCCTCCCTACTCCTTGCACCCTCTGACTTTCACCTCTACCCAGCCATGAATTTGTTTTTGAAAGGAAAGCGTTTCAAAGATGATGCAGCCTTGATTTCTGAAGTCACGTCGTGGTTGGAGGACCAACCTGGGGTGTTCTACAAAAACGGTCTTCAGAGCTGCATCACCCGATGGGAGAAATGCATAACTCTGGGTGGTTCCTATCTAGAGAAAGACTAATAACTGTGCCAAGTTTCCTTGCTCTACTGCTATGGGAAGTGGGTCAGGGGCATTACTTATTGCACACCTCTTATAGAATTATCATTTTAATTACAGACTAACGATTATGTAACCTGGGTGTTATGTTAATATTGTGCTAATAATATAAACGGAATATTAATAGAATTTGAAATCATAAAATTAATTTTTTCCGATTTAATCAAAATGTCCGACTTAAAGGCAAGTTCATAGCAGTGTAAGGAAATCGATTAAATATTCTAGAAATTTAAATCAATTTAATTGTAAAGAACATCCGCAAATGTGCTGTGGTAAATGAACGAGCCATCTTATTTAAAGAATAATAAATGACATGGTTAATGAGGGTAACTTTTTGTCTTTCACATTTTGTTGTGCCTTTTGGGTTATTTTAATTCTTGATTAGTCCCTCTTCAGATGATAACAATTAGGCTTCGAAATACCTAGGTATAAAAACAGATAACATCTCCCCTAATTACTGTGTTTCCTTATTACACCGACAAATAAACCTATGTATACCAACATATGGCTTTGTGTTGTCTACGATTGCTATATATATATATATACAATTAAATTGATTTAAATTTCTAGAATATTTAATAATTTTCCCCACTCTTTATCTGTGCCTAAATCAAAACGTAGATTCCATGAACAAAGCTTCTTTCTTAGAACTGCACGCCTGTGGAATGCTGTTCCGTTTGCCTGTTTCCCTCCCGACTTTAACCTGGATGTCTTCAAGTCCAACACAAACAAATTCCTGATGAACCGCCCCCCCAAGTAATGACATCTTACCAATTCTCCAACACTATTGCTACACTATTCCTCTGATTACTGTACACACAATAACCCTTATCCCCGAGTAGCCATTGGGCCTTGATAAGTGGTGAACTTCATGTAATATATATATATATATATATATATATATATATGTATATATATATATATTATAAATTACGTTTACTAAACATAAACATTAATGTTCTGACTACATACCATACAACTAGAACACAATTATACCTCATGCTACCCTTAGTTATTCGAAGAACAAAGTTTCAGGTATTTTTTCAAAAGTAAATATGAAATGTTTTATCTAAATAACTAATATTTACATGCAGGGTGGAACGATAAACTTGCTGCCCTAGAAAAGGCGAAATGATTCCATTTCTGTTTGATGAAAACCGTTTTTTTTTTTTTGCAGACCATGTACCTGTTGGCCAGTTGTGTACACATCCCAAGTGCGATGGAAGCCTTCTCACATGTCTGAAAGTGACACAATGTTCAGCGAGCGAGATCAGAGATGTGTCTCTCTACCGATCCAAGTTATGACAACAGAACCAGTGCCAGCACCCTCAAAATGCATCGCTGGATTGCCACGAATAACATAGACGTACCCAGGATGATGAAAACACAGTTTCCCGTCACAGTTATGGTATTTAGTGAGATTTTAAGTGAGGACCATATCATGCCACCTCACATCTTCAAAGTCGGTTTGAGAGTCAACATAAAAGTGTGCCTGGATGTACTGAATAGTGCACTCATGTGGCCGCTGGCAGACTCTGGGTATAACAACAGGACTCGGCACAGGCCCACGTCCAAAGAGACCCAGGATTTGCTTCAGACGGAGTGATACGATTTTGTAACCTTCTTCTCATTGCCCCCCTCCTTCTACCTTAATGCGTTGGACTACTTCGTTCGATCATACGTCGAGAACATCACCAACATAACCTCCCACAATACCAAAACCTGCCTAATCGGCACCATCCGCCGAGTATTCGCCGAGCTTTTGTCGGCGCTTGTGGAAAAAACACGCTCCCAGTTTCCGGATCTGTAAGGAAGCGCTGATTGGGGCTGAAGTCTATTTAATTGATTAGATGCCAGCTCTACTACATGATCAAGTTACCTGAATTGATTTTTTCAATAAAATTTTCAAAATAAAGCTTTAGTTTTGTTTTCTTTAAGGGGGCACATCTGTAAAGCTATATAAATACAGATTTATACGTTTACGAAATAAAAATATCGTACACGTTTGAAAGTATTTTAAAAGAGATGTGTTTAATGTAAGTGGTTTTTACTTTTTAAGAGCAGCACCCCCCCACCCCACCCCCCAAAAAACTATTGAACTCCTTTAACACAGTAAATATTCATAAAAACGCTCATATTTCTAAATTTCCATAAATTTTCGAAAAAAGTAATTTCATCGCACGTTCTTTGTGGCAATAGTTTATTTTTTCTTCTTTTTCTAAATTATTTTTTTAAAAATATAGTTAGTATGTTATTTTTTTTTGTATTGCTTAAAAGGAGACACCTGACATTTTGTTAGAAAACTTTCGATCGATTCCACAAATGGATAAAATGCATTATTTTTCTTTTACCCTAGTCCTCGTGTGACTGTAAGAAATGAGACAAAATATTTCCGTTTTCACGAGCTATCTAAGGCTATGTCTTTAAATACAACAATCAATGCGAACAATAAACAAATAATGATGCTATTCTTAACTATAATCAAGTAAATATCATAGATGCGAATAAGAAATATCGATCTCTCAACTCATATCTTTATGTTGATTTCGTTGTGTTCCATTAAGATGTCTTTATTTAATCCTCTAATTTATTTTTACTTAGACGTATCATATATATATATATATATATATATATATATATATATGCTTGGTCGTAGAATTCGCTTACACATGATATTGTGATTTATGCAGATTGCGTATGTATTATCATAGAATTAATCCTCTGTTGATTATCATATATTACGAGGAATAATTTGCCGGGTTGACCAAGTCTCAATAAATAAATAAATTAATAAATTAGAAAATAATAATGATAATATTGTTAATCGAATTCCGTCTGTCTTTGCATGTAAGCTGATATTTGGGCTCGATGATCTTAAGCAATCTTTCTTCTGTTATAGATAAAAAAAGAAGAATTATGCAAGGGAATATTTTATGGCACACTGGCCAGTGTAACGTAAAATATGTGAACCTTTTGTTGATCTATAAGAAGAAAGATTATGTTTAAGATCGGATTTTTCGATTTCCGATACTAATAAGATGAATTTCTGTAATAACATTTCTAAGAGCACTACACAACATATAAATTAGCTTTGCGCGAAATTTGCAATAGATTAGCTTAGGTAATCATACATTTGACTTCAAACAAGAAAAAATAGTTAAATGTATTTCAAACTAGCGGGGGATACCCGGCGTTACCCTTGTTTTTAGAGGCGAGTATGGTTGGGGTGGTAAAATCAAAACAAAGCGAAGTAATAACCCTATTTAAATATTATAAAAAACAAACAATGTTGTGAAAAAAACGATTAAAAAAATGAACGTGGTAATGAACGGTCCGGCGGTGCCCGAGTGTTTGAAAAATCCCAAGAGAGTTTTGAGAGGGGGGGTGCTCGACTCATTGAGGCGAAAGCGAAAAAAAAAAAAAAAAGGTGATGAATTAAGTAAAAAGTGAATTGGGTCAAATATCAATTCCGCAGTGAAGTTTGTTTTGGTTTAGTTTCAGTAGTCAGACATCACCCTCCAATTGTAAATTAATTTTTTTGTTTTCTCGAATTCTAAATGAATTTATTTGTTTTAATTTTAATTTAAGTGTAATGCAAGTGAATTCACGATATCGTTGCGTTGTAATAATAAACAGTAAAGAACTAATTCTTTGTGTAAAAATAAACGTTTAGTTTAAAGCACTAATAAATAAAGGTCATAGTTAGATTTCATGGTTAGAGTCGTTAAAACTGGAAGTAAAAACCGGTTAGTCCCGCAGGTTGCGTCTTACTAATTAAAAAAAAAGGAAAATGAAAACAATAATAATAATCGCGTTTTAGCGTTTTTTTATTTCTTTTTTATATTTATTATATCATAGAAAAAACAAAAAGCATAAGTCAGGGGAAAAAGATAAAAAAAATACGGCATAAATAACCTTGTACGATTCCAAACCGGTGTTTCCTCGTACTGTTCCTTGTGAACGCATCCGCTGCGGTGTAAATGGGGAGCGGGGAAAGGAGGAATCTAATAGAGAGAAAAGATGTTGCAACTTTCATTGAATGTAACTGATTTTGGCAGTGGACTCTTATTGGAAAAAATATAAGAATGTACCATTGTCGAGGAACTGTAGAGGTAATAGGTCTATAGCAAACCTCAGATAATGTGCTACAGTTTGTACGCATTACATTTGCATGTAATGTCATGATTTTTAATCCTATTATGGTCAAAGTCGGAGGGGAAAAATGAGTTCATTTTATTTATATAGAGAAGACAAGAGATAAAAAGTGCCGAAGACTTCTTGAATCAGAGCTTATCGTAAGTTCAAACACAATTAAACAACGTGCATATTTCTATAATGTAGCGCCATTCATAAGTAAACTTGTGTTAAAAAGCATAATTTAATTGTAGACACAGGTTAACTCTCTCACACCAAAGGAACACCTCCTATGATAATTAATACATATAATCTCAATCAATAAATTCGATAAAAAACACGCTCATTTCATGTCAGTTACACACCTATATTTGACTTTTACTGGACCTTCCAGAAAGACTCTTAGCTGCGTAATATATTTTAAAATTGTATTAACGGCTATATGACGTTATTAAAATTCTCCTTCCCTTAAACAACGCAATCCCCCACCCCCTTATTTTGAATTTCCAACGTCTTTTCCCGTTGCTGAAATGGTACAACGTCACATCTTTCACAAGAACATTTTCAAATATTTGTACTAGTATTTTTGTTTTCTTAATTTTATTCATCCAGAGGAAGTCTCGAAATAACGACGAAACGTTGATAGACACATAACTCGGTTTGTTCCTGTTTTTTTTTTCTCTATTTTGTCGGAATACTATTTCCATTATCCTTATCATATATATATATATATATATATATATATATATATATATATATATATATATATATATATATATAATGTTGAGTCACTTTCCCGATAACAAAATTGCAGCGTAGCAAAATTAAAACATTTTGGAATAGAAATAAAAGAAAACGAAATTGATTGAAATTGATTTCCTATCTTTCTAGTTATGACACAAATAAAACCTATGTTGATTGTTTTCCACTTTAAAGTCATACATCTTTTTGACAACAAAGAAAATATTTTCTGTTTTTGACATGGTTCGATTAATTCCCACGAAATCACAGTGAAAATAATCTTTCTTTTTTTTTTTGTTTACTCATGTTCACCCCTTACAAAGCATATCGCCACTTGGACGCAAGCGACTACTATTTGCTTATACAGAAAAACTTAACACATACACACAAAAGAAATTATGACGTTACATGTGTACGTTTCCTGTGTACATATGTTTCAATTACGCTACAAGTATCTTGAGAAATTTATTCTTTAGAAAAGATTATTATTTTACGCTAAGTGAAAACTGTTATTTCTTTTATTTGAGCAAAACACCTGAAGATAATGACTATAAATTGCGAAAAAGTTTTGTTTACCTCTTCTATTTTACCATGAAAACGAATTACTGCTTTTCAATAATTATTGCAGCATAATATTTTGAAATACTGCATTTGAAGTAAAGCAAAGACGAAGGACTCACGTGCATTATCTGAATGCCTAATCTGTATAACCATTTTTAAACAGTTAATAATAAATCAATGTTGTGTGTCATTCGTAATTTTATGGCCTTATATGAAAATACGCAATAGTTTCGCTTTATTTTTATTTTATTGCCTATATGGAAGTACGCAATAGTTTCGCCTATATTAATAATAATTTATTAAGTGATTTTATAAAATAAAAGATAAATTATTAAAATATTCCTCAAACATTTTATTGTGGTAAGGAAGCGCCGAGTTTCTTTCCCTATCGAACGCAACCGCAGTAAAAAGAACGTGAAGTATCCTCCGCTTCCACAAAGAAAACACAGCGCAAGAAAAAGGTTACTGATTGACCTTTCTTCTCTATCATTCGATAGCGACGCCATGTAGTGAAAAGCGAAGTGCTGGCAGTCGCTATCTTATGTTACCGTTACTTTGTTTTCAATTAAAACTAAGCAAATGCAAATACGCCGTCGGTAGAAATACAAATACGCCGTCGGTAGAAATACGCCACGACCACGAGTAACTTTTCTCACACAACAAAGAAAATACACAAAACTCAATTTTCGCAACTAAAGAAGATTAGAGACTTTTTACTTTTAAACGGTTATTTAAATAAATACTGGTAATAAACGCAACATAAATCTTTTGTGGGAAAGAATTCCAGACCCAAATGAATGAGTTATTTAGCGACACAATCACTGACCATGCAGCACAAACGGCTCCACATGAAGTCAACGGCTTTCACAGCAGTTCTTCCAGTTCAGTCCGGGAGCTAAGAGCATTTTAATCCCGACTTGACGCCCGTCAAGTCGGCGGACAAGTCCAAACAACTCTTTTCAGAGTTATTCAACAAACTACTAATGCGAGTTACAAACTACCTGTGTGAGATACACATTCTGCTCTCCTTTGATGCCTGCCATCTGGAACCCTCCCACTTCACAGCCTGCCACTTTAGTATAAGTAGTTTACAGCGACTCCAGCTTA
Source organism: Euprymna scolopes (assembly GCF_053919585.1). NCBI lineage: Eukaryota > Metazoa > Mollusca > Cephalopoda > Sepiida > Sepiolidae > Euprymna > Euprymna scolopes. Next base: position 117,775,124 of record NC_136486.1, on the reverse strand, counting down.
CTTCTATGGTTTTCAGTGTCTCCAGTTAAACCCTTTTGTGATCGGCGCTTCCAGCTCACTCTAGCGGCGCTCCAGCTCACTCCTGCAGCGAACTCAGTAGCTTCCAGCTAACTCATGCAGTCTCCGGTGTCGTCAGTCCACCCCCGCAGCTTCCAGCTTACTTCTGTAGCCTCCGTCTCATTCCTGCAGATTCAACACTTCGAGCCATCAGCTCCTTCGCACCTTGATTTCCGGCTTCCAGTTCCCCTCGACGTCCTGCTTACACTTCTAGTATCGAGTAATGTTCAGCTACCTGTTCCTTTGACCACTGATGAACAGCTATCGGTATCAGTGCTTACTGAAATCTAACCACATGTTCCAGTGCGTACCGATGTTCAGCCACCTGTTCCAGTGTCCACTGACGTCCAATAATCTGTTCCAGTGCCAACTGGCATCCGGCCACCAGTTCAAACATCATATGTCGTCTGCAGCACTCAGATTTACCTGAAGCACACGCAGGGACGTAATAATTTGAACCCCCACGTTCCCGCGGTGGCTGATCTTGATATCCATTGTCGTATATTTTACCTTTTTTTGTTAAACAAGAAAACACGATATCCTATCATCTTTTTGTGCTTGTCATCCTTCTTTGCTGTTACTTCTTTGCCTTGTATCTACTTTATTAATTGTACACTCGATTGCTACCTTCACACATTTCAGCCCTCTATACGAATATATATATATATATATATATATATATATATATATATATATATATATATATATATGATTGCAACGTCTTGTCAGACGAGTGCCATACATATATATATATATAAAATCTACGTCTACGACACTATTAATAGACTTGGTTTTCACTTGATACACACAACTTCCACAACAATAAAACAGACATTAAAAACTACCAAGCACTCTCCCCAAACCCTCACATCCGACGCCGATATATATCCCATCCCATGTAACAATTGTCAACAAGCATACATAGGTGAGACACAGCGTAAATTGAAGCTAAGACTTTACGAACACAGAAGAGATATAAGGAATGGTAACGCCCTAAATGCACTCTTTTGCCATTGTGCAGAACACGATCATTCCTTTAATTTAGATCATGCGAAAATTATAAAATACGTGATAGATAGAGCTAAAGGAGACTTTTAGAGTTAGCACTAATATTAAACACTAATACTTTTACGCAAGGAAAGGGTTTCTACCATTTAGCCCCTAGTATAGGGAAAATAATAATCAAAGAACAAAATATAAAAACAGATCATGGTTAACCGTTTTTTCTTAATCCTTAAATAATTAAACAAAATGAATAAGTTTAGAAAAAAAAGTGTAAATATTTATTAAACGTATTTTTAAAAGTGTATATATAGACATTGAACAACCCAACCTTCCCATACACACATAGTTTCCTTCCGGATATGGGTAGGATTCTAACACTGTTTCCTTTTCATTTTCGTATGGTCTATGATCGTTTTCTTTTTCTGCATTTTTTCCATTTAATATCCTGAAGATGTCCTCTGCAATAGGGACGAAATGTTGATCATTTCATAAATTCATTCGGGTTTCTTTTTTCAAAACAACATAACGTCAACCATCGCTGGTATTTTATATATATATATATATATATATATATATATATATATATATATATATATATATACAGTTATATATAACTTTCATCATCTTTCATTCTAATTATATATATATATATATATATATATATATATACAGTATATATATATATACAGTATATTTATATATATATATACAGTATATATATATATATATATATATATATATATATATATATATATATATATATATTTCACTGCGGAAAGACTTTAAAGAGTCTTCTTAGTGCAGAGCGACGGATTCCTAACTAGAAAAAGCAATCACTCGATTTGATTAAAAAATGGGCAATTTTACCGATTTCGATGACAATAAAATATGAGGGTGTAACAGTGGTTGATCTCCATTCAATCTCGAGCAACGTCGATTCTCCCTGCTAGTGTGATACATCAAGGTCCATTGGAATGCCAGTTTTGTCATAAGTCCATGATATTCTCTCAAAGAAGGGTGGGAGAGCGTTTGAGATTTTGATCTATAATTGATGTTTTTTCTACAGACTGCAGAGCTAATCTCCTACTCTGATTGCTATCCGTTCTGATCTCCTAGTAGTTTTAATATAATATACAATAATATGTTGTAATTATCAGTGTACAGTGATATGTTATAAGATTGTACATTTAAAATCAATAATAGAGTTAAGGCTTTATACTAAAATTATCCGCAAGGACTCGTGGCGTAATAGATAAAGTGTAGAATATGAATATATAACCGTTTGTTTGGGGAGGTTTTCTGAAAAGCTTTATGCGTAACTTCTCTTGTACTCAAGTGGGGACAAGTAAATTTGAAAACACAGCAGGGATGTTGGTTACTGCATTAGTTTGGATTGACGGATTGTTTATAACTAAGAAGACCAAAACTGTTTAAAAATTAAATGCAGCGGACTCGTTAAAATTAGTGAATTCCTCATAAATGTTTAAATACATGTTTATTTTTAAAAGGAAATATATCCGTAGTGTTCAATTTCAGCAGATTGATTCCAACCATTAATGACGAGGAAAATCCTGACATGATGACGCCTTACAAACCAAGAAGACCCGACGACAAAACTCGCCAAAGAGACACAGCCGACGGCATACCAACCCATTAATCTAAATGGGATGTACCGCTCGTCACACCGTGGGTCACATTCGAGAAACTGGTTGCCGTGCCCAGGACATAACAGTAATTCCAGAAACGTCCTCGCAACAAGTTACTCTCACCGGTAAACGAACGCCATAAATGCACTAGGTAAAAATGCACTCATAGGTGACACGTTTCTGCAGGTTTGAGGTTCAACAGTCAGTGGGAGCGAGACTAACAATGCGAATAAGTTAAGATCTCATAGCTGACGGAACAGAAGAATGCAACCCCATGTATTCAATGAAGAATTCCGTTCGAAATTTCGTGCAGATTCCCGAGTTCGACAGGTTCAGCATTTTTTAAGGCCTTACAACTTGATGCTATTCAAGTAGATACTTATACAAATGTTACAGTGCATCTTTTTAAATCGTTTAAATGGAAAAGATGGAAAATTATTGAATTATTAGTTTTGTGCTCAGTAAATATGTTAAAATGAATTGAGATGTGATTTTATTTTGGACAGAGACATTCAAAATGGCGTCTATATGTTTGTTCAACTTAACAACATTTCATGTTTTTATGGTAAAATTTGAATTAAACATGAGATAACTTTTCATTGAGAAGTGTTAAATGTAGACATTTTCAAACTTCAAAAGGAAGTCGTCTGATGAATAATGAAAATATTATTTTCTTCTACACTTGTTATTAAATAAATTCTATTATTTATGCGAATGTTATTTACCAATTTATTTTCTTGTCTATATGTGTGAAAAGGTACTGAAGTAAATTGGCTTTTCATTTGGCAATAGAAATGATTTTAGATCTTTTTTTAATACGTATGTTTTACAATAAGAGTATAATTTTAACGTAAAGAATATATGTCTAGATAAAAAAACTTTTTAGTACTTCTATAAGTTGGGATATATATCGATCCGAATGTTTTCGATTATAATTTAGGGAATAGGCGGTAAATAACCGAAGCATATTTGAATAGTCACTAAGTCTAGACATTGTATAAATAATTTTTCATTCTTGTTCTGATTCAAGGCTAGAATAAAGTGCCCCCTCCGTGTAAAGAACGAGTTTGAACATTAATTTAAATTTTAAGTGAACTGATCTGTGTTTCTTTTAGCTTCTTTCTTGAAGTAGCTTTTACAATGCTTTAAGGCTAAACTTTGTTTAAACCTAACCTTAATCGTAATCAACTCTGACACCAAAGCACACCTGAAACATGTTATATAATACGATCTACAATTACTTTTATAAATGGTTGAAATCGACATTATTTTTTAGAAGAATGTGAAATATAAACAGATCAAGATCATATTACAATATAATTTATACGCAAATTAATTCATATCTTGATTTAAAACAATTTGAATAATTACAAAGAAAAGATATATCATATAAATCCATGAACATTACCTTGGAATCTTAGAATATCTCTGAAGATTAAACATATTTCTTTCATTATTTAATGATCTAAAATATTTTTTAAGAACAAATGATATTCTCTTTCTGAAATTATCATACTTTTCTTGATTTTCTTTGTTGAAATGTATTAAAAAATATAGGAAATCCAAATGTACCCTTTATATATTATATAAAATAGATAATCCTCAAAATTTTTTCTATACAATAGTGACAATAATGAAAAGTTTCGTTTTAATATTGTCGAGTCATATTAAAAAGTGAGGTATATTTATCAAGTAATTGTTTTGCTAATATCAAATCGCTTAAAACTCTTGCGTAAGCTTGTAGAAGGGACATTTTACATCATTGTTTCAGATTATTAAACCAACCATATTTTCTTACAATATTCTTCTCCGTATCAATACTAGAAAGAAAGGGAGCCATCATTCACGATACTTACACAGCACTGCTATTAATTGATTAATTGATAATCCTGCCCCATTCTACATATTCTCCTAATCTTATATATATATTATTACACATATATATATTCTCTTAACCTTATATATATATATATATATATATATATATATATATATATATATATATATATATATATATATATAATCGTTTATGGTGGAATTTTAGTATAATTTGATTATTTATGACACAGTTCAATAAGAACTTGTTTACGTTGAATTTGAAGACGATAATATTGTAGTCAACTAGAAAGCAGACCAGTGAAACAGAGTTCTATAGGCGGGCAATTCTAGGAAATAAACTTTGTTCATAGAATCCACGTTTTGGTTTAGACACCGATAGAGAGTGTATGAATCTACTGATAGTGATTTTGGCTAGATGGGTGCTTTTTGTGAAAGACTGGCGAGAGAGAGAGAGAGAGAGAGAGAGAGAGAGAGAGAGAGAGAGAGAGAGAGAGAGCCATGGATTGAGGCACCATGCACATAGATCAGGGGTAGACTCGTTACGTCTATTCAGTGGGGAAGAAGTTGCAGAGAAGAGAAAAGAGCATCACCTATTAGATTACGAAGTCGGGTTTTAACTCTGTAAAGACAGGATGGGGTTCTCCGAGCAACTCCTGTCCAGATGTAGCAACAGTACTCTATCCTAAGATAGACTTGGATCTTATACAGGTAGAGGATAGCATCGGCAGTCTACTGGAGCGATAGAATGATCTAATGATTTTTCCACCGACTTTGGCAACGGATTTGATGTATTTGCTCCATTTAAAATAAAGAGTAAAGGTCTGACTAAGAAGTTTGTCTAAACATGAAGCGTCCTCAAGACGAGAGTTGTTAATTTCAATCAGGGCCAGATATCGGTCAGAGCGTTGATGATGGGAAGAGAAACTCGGTTTTAGATGCGTTAACATTGACGAGTCACCTTTTTCCCCATTGTACTATGTGCTCAAGATCAGAGGAGAGAGAATCGGCGCTCTAGGCAATTTCCTGTCTTTAAAGTGTTACCATAAATGGTAGTATCGTCTGTATAAATGTTTACGAATGATCTAAGAATGTGATTTGGGAGATCGTTGATGAGGATCAGAAAGAGAGTTGGCTTAGGATCAAACCCTGAGGGGCCCCAGTATTAATACTACTGCCCATCAAACACTACTCTTATAAACTTATCAGAGATGAATGATTTAATAATTGAGAAAACATTTCCAGCTATTTCCTTGCTGGAGATCTTGTGGGGCAGACTTTTATGCCATACCCTATCAAAAGCTTTTGACGTGTTAAAAGCAATTGCCCTAGAAGCAAAGCTCGCCTCGAGTGATTCACTAATCCTGTGAGATCTTAGTGTAGCACATCAGCTGTAGCTCTGGTAAAACGGAAACCATATTGCATGTTAAGGAGTAGGTTGTTTTTGCTGAGGTGGTTCACGGCTTCTCTGTTTAACACAGGTTCCAACAATTTACTCATGACACATAGGAGACTGATTGATCTGTTATGAGAAGGGGATAACCAAGCACCTACATTTCTTAATACGGTGCAGACTGATGAGGTTTTCCAGGGTGTTGGGAAGCATTTATCTTAAAGACAACGTTTTAACAGCTTTGGAAATATGAAGGGTAATTATGGTTGAAGTTTTTGAGCACTATAATTGGAATGCCATCGAGGCCAGATTTTTGATAAGCTCTATAACATCACGGACACATATTTGTATGTCGCATAGGAGGAAATACGAGGAGTATATGGCCCTGATGGCATAGGGTAGAATTTTCTCATAATCATTCATTCCTGAACAAGGTTTGGTCTCCTTGCTAGTATATATATATATATATATATATATATATATATATATATATACTAGCAGGGAGACCAAACGTCGTTCAGGAATGAATGATGATGATGATGATGTATATATATATATATGTATGTGTATATATATACACATATATATATGTATATATACATACAAATATATATTATATATACATATATACAAATATATACATATATATACATACACACACACACATATATATATATGTATATATATATATATATATATATATATATATGTATATATATATTTTACCAAAAGGGAGATTCGACATAGTTTGGGATCGAATGAGGATCAACGAATGTTTTACACTCCCAATACTTTATTATCATCGAAATCGGTGAAATCACCCATTAAAAAAATCAAATCGATTTATTTCGTGCTTTAATCGGGGACCCACCGCACTGCGTCGGGAGAAACATTCACATGCCTCTTGCACTGTAAAGAGTCTACTCTTGGTTTTATAAATTTATTTTTATATAGCAGCTTGAATTAAACTTTTAAATAGAAAAGTCAAGTTTCGTGGTTCAACTTTCCTTCGTACAAAAACATTTACATAGAACACGCTCCTTTCATATTATAGAGCTTACTGTTGATTTCATACTCTAGACATTTCTACTTCTACGGTGATAAAACTTAAATGCACGTGAGATTTTAACTTTACTCGAAATAGGACTGTTTCGTCTTTAATTGATACTTATCGCAGGCACTCCGACTGAAAACATGAGATAACTCGCAGACACAAAAAGTACATTTGTCTTAAAAAAAACAGCCGCTGTTTAGGTGTTCTTAAGGAACGAATTTCACAAAGAGAAAAATGCATTTTATACATAAGTAGGCATACAGATATGTGTGTGTATTGTAACGTCACCAACTGCAATTAATGCACTTCAGGAAAAGAGCTTTTTAATCCAAGCAATAACATCTTATTTTTTAAGTAGATAAAAATTTCTATCTTCCCTTTGATTCAAATATCGTTTTGTTAAGATGTATGACTTTTTTCTTTTTCTGTTTGCGCTGTGAGAGAAAGAAATAATTGTTCCCTGAATGTATACACCTGCCTGATAAAAGGAGATAATAAAAACCAATCTAATATAGTTCTTGTTAACTGTAAAAATATCTTCGGGACTATGAATTTACATCATTACATAATAAGAACAGATTTTTTTACTAAGTGCGAAACATCTAACATAAACTATTGAAGTAAAAGGAATTATTAAAAACTTGGATATATGAAAAGAAAAAACAGTTTAGAAAGTAAATTCAATACAAAGAAATAGGAGTGTTTTTTATAAAGCAAATTGGTTTAAAATCTGTAGAAGTTAAGCTGAAGGAAAAAGGTTCAGTTAATGTAGAACGTAAAAATAGAAAAAAATAATAAACAAGAATAATGAAAAGAGGAAATATATAAAGAAAATATAAAAGAATACAAAAAAAACAACAAAAAAAACAAAGAGAAAGTACAATGGTTTTATTAAAGTAATACCGTACTGCCTCTCATTGTTAGAGATTATGTTATTGACAGAAAAACAATTCAATTTAACATATCTACCTTGAGTCAGAGCTCGCCAGTTTCCTTATATAAATAGCTATACACATCCATATATATTCTTGTACAAAAATATCCACAAATAAATAAACTATCTTGCTCCCCCGTGTATAATTACAAAAAGAAAGGAATACAAAAGCATCACAAATGAAAACAGCAGCAAAGACGGATACCTTAAAATAAGGAGATGAAAAATAGAAAATACAGGGGAAATACACAAGAAGCTTCAAAAGAGTGGCAAATAAACAAAAAAATACACGACAGAATAATTACGAGAGAATAATAGAACAATAAAATAGGAATAAGTAGGAAACAGAAATTTGAAAGAAAAATAATGATAACTCTAATAACAAATAAATAACGAAAACTAATTATAACAGAAAATGAAAAAAAAGCAATAAAAATTAAATCACAAAATAATTAAAAAAATTGTAATATAAAGATAATAAAAATAAATCCATACAAATTTAAATCAAATCAAACTGAATTTAAAATTTAAACATAGAAACAAAAACGAGAAAATAAATTAGCGAAAGCGACTCGGGCGCAGGAACTCTGTATAAGCATAAGCTCTGCATTATGCATAAGCTTGATCAAATCATCTTATAAAAGTGCTGTGCACTTTAAATTTTTTGCACATGCAGAACAGTATAAATTCCGAATTGGCCTCGGTCCACTTGAGTAAAAAAAGCAATTACGCCTGGACATTTTAAAATGGCTATATGAAAAGATATAATAGTGAGCGTTGCAGTTGAAAGGATATTTTCATAAGTGCATTCTCAAAATTATTTTGACAACTAAAATTATTAAAAAATGTACCGTATATTTCGGCGTACAAGGCGACCGGCAGATAAGACAAAGTACAAAACTGAGCAAATTTTAATAAATTTATCATATATCAGTTGTATAAGACGACTGCTGAATCACATACCCATGTTTGTTTAACCTAGGCTAAAGATTACAACACCCGGTATCTTATGAAATATTGTTTTTTAAAGATGATTTTTACCTTTTAGGATCGTCCTATACACCGAAATATACGTTACCTTCATAAAACAATGCCATAGCTACACGTCAGGGATTTAGAAAAGGAGGAGCGTTTCTAGGAACACGCATCTTCTTTTGCCTAGGAGCGAATGACTCATTGTTTTTTTCTTATCTAACAATGATTTTGCTTGTTTGTATTTGTTTTACGGCATATCAACACTTTTCAGGTTATTTAATGCCGAATCCAGTGATTTTGAAGAAAAAGTTTTTAATAGAATATATATTTTTTTCAAGTCGGTTTCTATTTAACCTATAATTGGGATCTTATAACAGGTACTACCACACCGGTCAGAGTTGTCCTGGGAGCAACGGCAATTAAACGGTGGCCCCACACTCCTCAAAGCCCACAAGCTGGGGCCTCACCATCGGATATAGTTTAAGGTCATATCCAGGATCATCTAACAATGAGGAAGATAACATAATACGAACTTATTTTAAAATAATGTTGGGGATGTGTTGAATTTTCAACAGCTTATTTTAAGGTGCAGATAGAGCAGGGAATATATCAATTCCCCTTTTCTAAGTGTCTGGAGCAGAAACCGATAACACACTAGTAGAGAAGGTAAAGCCTTTGTATCAGATTATGCTTCCATATTCTCTTAGCGAAAATATGTTTGTAAGTATAAAAGATATGTAAACTTTAATCAAGAATATCATTATATGGAGATCAGATTTTTACGAGAGTTTACAAACTATTTAGTGAATCCTTCACGTAGGAAAAATAATCAAGGGACTCTTAAATAAAAAAATATTGCTGGTAAGGAACTCGCATTACTATGTGAAGAAATGACAAAATAATCTCACCCATCAAAACTGGAAAATGTTGTAGAATTCCTCCAAGTTGAATAATAGCTTACTATACACGTTATAAATCTGTCAACACGTATTTTAACACATAGGCATGTATAAAGAGACAATTGTAGCCATTATGTAGGCCTCCAAAATACAGTTAAAGACACCACAACTTCCTACGTAAATATCATGTAACGTAAGCATAAAACTGATTGGACATATCCTAAAACAAAACTGTTACTAGTATATTTACTAGTGGATCAATTCGGAGATGAAATGAGATGGTTTTCAGCAGAAAATATATGGGAAAGATTTATGCATTTAGTGTAATTTAATATAACTTTTGGTTTAAAATTATTAATTGAAGACATTATTTAAGATGAGGTAAACGAATAGATTTTTCGTGCAATATTTCCTTTATTTTTATCATAATGACTATTAATCACGTTTATTTAACATTAACAACAAAATAGGATTTTTTCCACTTTTCCATTAAAAATGTAATAACAATTAATTAAGTAATTAAACTCACGATTATATTACAATTATAACAGTATTTAATTACTGTTGCCACTCATTTATTGAGCACGCTTTAGGAAAAATAATTTTAGGTATACTTACAATATTTAATAGAAAATGATTTAAGATATATTTACAATGCTTCTCTTAAAAATCGCATTCAATAGTGCAGCCAACACGAACAGATCACATTTTTTAATATTTAACTTATGTCGCAAAAAACCCTTAAAACTAAAGATAAATTTTAAACATTTTGCTTTTACTTTTCAATTCTGAAGGCCTTAACTGGATAACCTTTTCATAATAAGTGACTGTAAGCATAACAGTAGTGTTAGTTACATAGTAATGCTGATGCAGAAACGTTAACGTAACTGTATGGCAGAAGAGAAAAGTAGAAAAGGATGATATATTATGACCTTTTCAAGTTAATTCCGAATAATGAATAAATAGTTGATATACAGATTAATTGAAAAAGTACCAAATTGTTATTTCCATTCACATTCGGTCGTAAAATTGCCCTTGAATAAACGATAAGAAAGAAGCCAACGAAAACACTTGAAATATAATTGTACTGTTGGTGAAACTCGAAACATCTATTATTTAATTTGTTGCTTGTTTCTATGGAAGACAATAGATTTGAGCATGAGAGTAAAATCCAATCCGTATTATTTTATATATACCGAGATTAAATCTTAAAATATTATAATCCATCAGAAATACATGTTTAAATTCAAGAGGGCAGAGTAATAGTTTTCATAAACCGCATACGTGATATATTTTGTATTAAAACGCTATTAAGGAAAACTGGTGCTCTTTTATTCATAAGATAAATTGTTTTGAACTAATCACAAAGTTGAAGAACTAACTCAGTTTAATATCTGTAAACTATGAAATGAACAAGAATGCAACAAGAACTGTGACAGAAAACAAACATGTAGAACTAATTTAGATAAAAAAAGGTACAGCATAATCACGTTTACACCCCGCTTCTCGTTAGATCACCGAACTCAAGCAACGTTGGAACCTGGTCAGTACCAGATAGGAAGTCCAGTCGCTGTATGAAAGAGGACGTCAAAACCTCTCTGCAAGAGTTGCAAAAACCTAACGTCGTCATCTCCCCTAACGGGGATTTACATATGACTGGGAACCGCTTGTGATTTTCATACTCCCATGGAACTTCCCCTTTTAGAAGAACCCGGTTAATCCCACATAGGGTTAGTGCCGTTTCCAATCCAGACAAAACGATTACTGTTTTTTTTTTATTTTGCGCCCTTTTAGCATTTCGTTTATTTGTAATTTTAGTTTTATCTTTTCAAGATTTAGAATTGAAGATAAAGACCGCCATATTTATTTTAGCCCCGAGAAATGCGATGTAAAATGAGTTACTTTCCACCAGGGGCTCTCTACTGAAACGAAATCGTAGACTATCGGTCAGCTCATCTCGAGACACAGGTACGACTGTGACGTTTAGAAACCATACTTAAGATACAATATAATAGTATGACAGTTGGCCAAGTATTTAATGACGAATTTTTTCACTCCTTATCCATAGACAGTAAAAACAGGAGTTAGGCTATGAGTAAAACTATATCTGTTATTTTGAACGCATGGCAATAAATGAAATAAATTGAAAATATATGACAGTGAGAAAACCAGAGAAAATATAGAAAAAGAAAATAGAAAAGTGACAAAAATGAAATTAATAGAAATACATTCAAATGCATAAAACTGAAATAAAGATGAAGAAATAAATTATTAATGTCTGTTTGCTGAATACAGCTATACCTGTGGGGCAGAAAATCTGCAAGAATGGCCAAAAAAATCGATTGAAAAATTCCGTAAATAATTATATCACTTCCCTAAAAAAAGTCCCGTTTGATTTCCATCTGTTTTTCCTCCTTTATGTGAGAATCAGTCATTCATTAATAGCGAGAATTTCTAGTCGATGATTCCTTTAGAGGCTTAACTATTTGGACTGTTCGGTCATTATGACTGATTATAAAGAATAGCCGAGCGAATCTGATTCATTACAATGAAAATTTTACCTTACAGGCAAGAATGTGAATAAAGGAAATCTCAAAGCAAGGAGATCTCATCAAACTATTGTGTCCATACACACACAAAGACACGCACATATATCGATCTCCTTTTATATAATAATTTCGCAAGCTTTCACTTAATTAGTGTGATAAACATGTTACCAGTACGCATGCGCTGAATAAATCTGCATAATTTATTTAAACTCCATGCAGTAGTATCAAGCTTTCTTTGTATATTTAAACGAGAAGCAGATGACAAGAGATTTTTTCAAGTTCATTTAATCACATAACTTTTAGTTAAAAACAATACCTAAGAGGTCCATGAAAAAACAAATTCCAAATCTCGTACTACGTGAACCTATATACGAGATTCCTTCAATAAGTTTCCAGACTGTTTTAGTAATGACACTTTTATTCATAGTACACACATGAAACTCGCCCCCTTCGAAGTAATCTGCCCCGGCTGTAATGCACTTATTATACCCTTTCAACAATTTCTAGAAGGTCCCATGGAAGTCCTCTAGTGTAAACATGTAAATAACCCTCATCACAGCCTCTTTCAACCCCTCAATTGTCTTATAACGACAGCTTCTAAAGTTTTCCTTAGGCTTAGAGAATAATGAAAAGTCACAGGGAGCAAGATTCGGAATAAAGGGAGGGTGAGGAACTATTTTCATGCCTATCTTGGTCAAATAGTCTGTGACCGAGCATTCTTGGAACAAACTTCGCGCAAGTTTTCCGCATCTTCAGTTTCTCGCAAATAATTTTGCGTACAGTTCCCCCACTGAGATCAAATTGTGCACTTATTATCTCTATCAACTCCCAATGGTCCTTATTCGTTAAATTTTATATTTGGCAAATAAACTCTAATGTACTGACATCCTTACTCCTCCCACACCTCTCATCATCTCTCACAGGTTTCCTGGCTTTCTTGAATCTCTTATGCCACTCAAAAACTGATATTCAATTCATACAAGATGGTCCAAAATGCAATTTGAAGCATTCCATATGTTTTTGCGACATTTTCTTTCAAGTTTAAACAGAATTTTGTTGCATATCATTCTGGTTAATTTTTTTATAAATTCATCAGCTGTGACAATCAGGCTTTAGTAGAGTGTATTCCAATTCCTGCAGCGGTTCATTTGAAACCGAAATCATAAAAGTTAGTCAGTCCTCTCATAAAGTTTATACCAATAACAGATTGAATTTTCGAAAGTCTACGAAAATTATAAATACCTGTTCAAAAAGTCTGGAAACTTATGCACCTCATATTGACTAAAATACGGCGTCATCCTGATCTTCTATTTTTACAAGTTAACGCTACAATATCTGAAAAAAGTAGATACTTTAAAAAGTTCAAAATATGTATCTCGGCGGATTAAATTTTGATTCGTTTCGTATAATTTTTTTTGCTGTAAATATCTTTTTTTTTCTCGCTTCGTTATTATTGCTATCTATAAAACAACATTGCCTAATATTCGCTTTTTCAGATTAACAAATTTTTATCAACGTGTAGTTGTCTTTAAAATTATTTTAAGAATATTACCATTGTGTTTACAGTGCCACTGTTTGGGAAAAAATGATAGGAAGGAAGATAAAATATTAGGATAATTTTTATGAAAAATTGTCCACGAAAAACCATGAAGGCTACTTGATGTAAGGAGCTCAAAATACGACTCCAATGTAAGAAAACTTAGCAAAATCCGAGTGCTAGAAAGGTAGATTCTGACCTGTAAACAGTAATTCTTTCCTTTTTGTCAGAAACATCGATCATGCAATGTGAGGACTAAAGAAAAATAATGAAAGTGTGAGCCACCAGTGTGGCACAATGACATGACCCCTTTAGAGGAAGCTAGGGGTACTACATTAATAAACCTTACTTGGTCTGTACTTGTAAGGTGCAGATGTGTAAATTTTGAAAATGTTCTGCTATGACTCAAGCCAAGAATGGCAGTTTGTTTATAATATTGAACCAAGGCAAAACGATATAAGACCTTAGAATTTGAAAGGTCAAACCTGAAAGAACTCATGGATATAAAAACAAAACAATGTTTAAACGTTATGTAGGAATGCCCCCTCTCTCTCTTCCCCTATTTCCCCCTTTCACTCCCTTTCTCGTTCTTTCAATGAAGAAAGGGAGAATTGAAATATAATTCTATTGTTTTAAACAGTTGAAGCTTGCATTCTGGAGTCGGCGGACGCGACATAGCATGCGTCTGGTTTCAACTGGTCTTTATAAAATATGCTCCTCATTATTAAATCTTAAAAAAAATTATATTTTCATAAAAATGCATTTGTTCGCTATTTTTGTATAAGCATAAAATTCCAGCATACTATAATGCCAACGATGGAAGAATGTATGTGAGGATGCAATGAAGACAAGAAACGACCCATGCCAGCCGATTATAGCCGATGACATTTCGACCCATTTTTGTTGTTGTTTTCACTATGACACTATCGTTAGATATCGTGTTTAACACCCGGGGAACTGTTTGCGTTCCCAGGATGTTCCTCAACCAAGCAACTCTCTCCGAGAAAACGATCGTGTCATATAGATGATGAAAGGTCCATAATAATATAAAAAAATAACAATAAAAACAAAACATGTTATAGAGTATTAAATTAGTTCTGCGTTCCTGATTTCTTCATTTCAGATATTTTATAGGTGTTTTCTTTTCATTTCATTGAACACATGGATATGGATAAAACGTTGCAAAATACACAGTATGCTCATCTCGGGGTGCATCTAGATCAATGCTCTAAGTATACAAACATACATTCTGTCTGCCCAGTACACTATGTAAATATACGGGGGATCGATCTTCGGCATCTCAGTACAGACTAATCAGCCCCTGTGCGTCATGAATAAATTGCTTGATTCTGTGATAAATAGCCAACCACCTCTGCAAAAACAACCTATTCAGCAACCAGAAAGATAAACTGCTGATGTACTGATGGTAATATCACACAGGATTAGCGAATCTTTTGACAATGGCCCCGTTTCTGTATAAATAGTTCTCGACATATCTAAAGTATTTGATAGAGTCTGACAAAAGTGTCTACTTCATAAGGTTTCCAGCTACGGTATATCTGGAAATGTCCTCTTAACCATAAAACCATTTTTCTCTGAAAGATATATCCGAGTAGTCGTTGATAATCAGAAGTCTGAAGTTTGCACTATTAACGCTGGTGTGCCTTTGGCATCACTCCGGGGCCCATCTTCATCTACGACCTCCTAAATCACGTTCTTCGTTCATTGGTTGACATCTATGCAGACGAGACTACCATATTGGCAACATTTCAAAGGCTGACAAAGATCAGGATCTTGTTGATCCTTTCTCCTCCGACCTGGAGCGTGTGGGGCAATATGATAAAAAGTGGCTAGTTGTCTTCAGTACATTTAAAACCAAACATCCGTCTTTTCACCATCAATGCTCATAAGCCCACTTCGCTCCAGTTGAAATGAATATCTCTTGTCTTGGTGAGGCACCCGACTTCGATAAACATCTGGGATTAATCATCACCACTGGCCTAAAATGTTAGCCGTTCATCAGATCCGTTTCCAAATTCATTAGAAAATGGTGGGATTGTTCTACCGTTCGAAAACATATCTCACTCCAAACGTAATCTTCTACCTGTACAAGAGCCTAATACGTCATAAGATGGAGTATTCTTGCCACATCTGGAATGAAGCCCCTGAGAGCGCCCTTTCTTGCTTTTGACTACAAAACCGTCTTCGAAATTTATTTGGTAATGATCTTTTCGCCTACATACTCCCTCTTTTATATAGAAGAGATGTAGCGAGTCTATTTCTGCTCTGTCGATACTTTTATGGTTGGTGCTCGACTGAGCTCTGATTAATGGTCCCTCCCGGTAAAACGTTCGCAACAAACATTCGCTTAGCTGAAACAACAACCAACATTTTTTATCAGTCTCTTACTGTACCCAAAAGAAAATCCATGAGCAGGATTTATTACCTAAAACTGTCTACCTATGGAACAAAATAGCGCATGTCTACTTCCCGGCTGACTATAACATGCCAGTTTTCAAATTAAATGTAAATCCCTATTGAGTTGACAGATTTAGATAATCTAGCGCTACCTAAGTTTATCCTGACTGATCTTGTTGTCTCATCATCTACCTAACCCTAACCCTTATACTAGAGACGCCTATTTACCGTTTTGAAATCGGTAAAGGCTCCTATCGCTCTTAGAATTTGTACACAATTGGCCAACTAGTAGATGCAATAAAAAATAAAACCGGTTTTCATCAAACGGAAATGGAATCATGCGGTCTTTTCGAGGGTGACAATTTGATCGTTCCGCCTTATAAGTGAACTCCCCCCCAGGGCCTCACTTTATTATACCCATTTCAGATCCTTGATACGTCGTTTATCATTGTATGTAATCTGTTTAGTATAATAGTACGCCATATAGGAGCTTATTGGTGTACAGACAGACATACACATACATTCAGTTGAAGTCATTTGCACTAATGGTTGCTGGTTTAAACAGAACTGTTATGAGGAAGAATACTAAATACCAAAGTTTAACGACGACTTTAAAAGAAACTGAGGTATCAACTATTTAATAATCATAAGATCAACCGGACTGATGGAAAATAATTTTAAAACTAGTTGGTCAATATACACAGTGAACAAAGTGCAAGAGTTATCCAAACAATTGCGTTTAAAGGGACGGGAAGAATATAACACATATCCATTGTCTCTAAAATAGTGGATGAATATCTGGACTAATGTATTAAGCGATATTCCACAAAATCTTGTCAAAAACAGAGAATTGCATTGCATTGTATTTTATTTCTCTGGATAATAACTCGAAATCTGTTTATTATAATAATCCCAAAAACAAATATCTAAAGTGTTGATAAATTTGAGCACCCAAATACAAAAACAAAATCGATAAGTACTAAACATCATAGCAAAATTTAGTGTTATTCTAAAGATCATTTCGTTGGTTACGATTTCATTTTTTTTTTACATAAGCATCGCCACTCGAGGATAAGGGTTAAAGAGTGTACAATAGAAATTGGACAATATAGTAACCGTTAGTAATGGAGATTTGGTAAATTTGTTAACTTATATGGAACGGCTCATCCAAAACTTGTTTACGTTAGACTTGAAGACAACTATATTATAGTCAGCCGGAAAGCAGAAAACGGAAGACAATTCCATAGGCGTACAGTTCTAAGAAAGAAGCTTTGCTCATGGAATCTACGTTTAGGTTTAGGCACAGATAAAGAGTAGGGGAAATTAGTGATAGTGTTTTCAGCTAGACGGGTGTTTCTTGTGAAAGTTTGGCGAGGGGGGCATAGAATGGAGCTCAGCCGAGCACATGCCATGAAAATAACGATGAAGCAGAGAGAAACTCGCACCATCTCTTCTGTAAGAAAGAGCTTGCAGGGAAGAGAAAAGGACATCCCCACAAGGCTACGAAGTCTATTTTGAACTCTATCAAGGCAGGATAAGTCATTTCTAGCAGCTCCTGCCCATGTGTGGCAACAGTAATCCATCATTGGACGTACCTGGCTCTTATATAGATAGAGAATTGCATCAGCAGTGAGATATCTAATGGATCGATAAAAGGATCTCACCATTTTTCCAGCAGCCTTGGCAACGGATTTAATGTATGTGTTCCATTTAATACCAGGAGTAAAGGTCAAGCCCAGAAGCTTGTCAAAACATGATGCCTCCCCAAGACGAGAACCATTCATTTCAATTGATGCCAGATGAGGATCAGAGCGTTTGTGATGTAAAGATAAAAGCTTGGTTTTACATGCATTAAAAGTAACAAGCCACCTCTTTCCCCATTGTACTACTTGCTCGATCAGCGTATAGAGAATCAGAGAGAACTATCTAAAATATATACGAGAATCGATGACTCCGTTCAGTTTCTGCGCGTGTAATTGTGAGGCAAGGTTTGCGCAATTCCAAACACACCTCTCCTGAATTGGCACTACTTGGGTTTAGTGGCAAGGCGGGGCCTAAGATTGACTGAAAACAAGATAAACGAAGAGCATATACGGCATCTGGAATTCCTACATAGTTACCCATTTTAGTACTGAGCAGGATTAACGTTGCTTAACTTCAGTGATCTGTCAACGTGATTACGCCATATATATTCACAGAAGAATATCGGACGAGATAGATACAATCGCTGATAAGCAAGTTCCCATTTAATACCAGATTGACGAGTTGATTCCAGGAAAACAGTGTTCGGTCGCACAATATAAACCTCCGTTGCCGGAAAATAAAGCAAGTATTCGATTTAGAATTGGTAGGAAAAACTCTGATCACATTTACAAGTAGCACATAATATATCATATTTGCGTCTTACAAACAATAAACCCAATCGGTTAGCTTAACATAAAACGAAAACCAATCATGGAATTTCTAATCTAGAAGCATCACAAATAATCCGGCAAAAACGTATTTCCCCAATGAAATGAGTCCATTTTTAGACATAAAACTCGGCGTTATTTCTCTTAAAATTGATTAAGTTCACAGTGAACTGATTAAAAAAAATAAACATAAGTTATTTGTTTTTTCTGGAACCAAAGTAAAAAGCGAATACTGACTTGTGTTCTGGACCGATACACTCACGTTAAACAGGCGATTACTGTTTATACAAGGATGGGAATATCGAGATAACACATATTGAGAGAACATCAATTTACTCTTGTATCTATTCTATTACTTTTCATTTTAATCACACCGCATATGATATTCTATAGCTTCAACTTATTAAAATACATTTTTGCTTTGAAATTTTATCTTATTATCCTTTATATTACTTTACATAATTTTAAAATTTGCAATAACATAAATTTGTAACTGTTTTGACTACACACTTACTTCATATATACACACTCACTTCATATACACACGCTCACACACATATACACACTCACTTCATATACACACACTCACACACATATACACGTATATATCTGATACAAAAGCATTTTCAAAATAACACCGACTCTGACAAATACAGGTACTTACTAGCGATTTCATCTATTTCATTTTGTCATTCTTTACTTTGCGGAAACGTACCGGTTCTAACTTTAGTTTCCTTCTGAAAGTATTTATTCTATAAAGTTTGGCGAATCATATTTTATTACTGCATATTTAGGATACAAAAGGTACTTCATTATTACTTAAGAAATGACCACCATCGTAATTCTATTTTTACACTTGTACAAGCTTATATGTTCAGATATATTCATTACATGTTCATATAACACAAACAGCACAATGCATTTACTGATTTCAAAACGGATCATAACTTTTCCTGTTTACATACAGGGTGGAACAATAAAGTTGTTGCCTTGATGAAAACAGCACTACAGCTTTATTTTTAAACTTTTATAGAAAAAATCAATTCAGGTAACGATAATGTAGTGGAGCTTACATCTATTCATTGTAGCCGTATTCGACCTCAAAAATCGCCTTGTTATGGGTCTGAAACTGGGAGCATGCCATGCATACTTTACCGAATCGAAGGGTTATCTATGCAATTTTTCCGCTTTATTTCGTTTTGTTTTTGCTTAAAAAAACTGGAATGGAATTTTAACGTTCCTTTTCGTTCTATGCTTTCTACTTGGTGAAACGCATCATGGACTTAACCGAATCGAAGGGTTATTTATGCCATTTTCTTTTCGCTTTTTGCTGTGTTTGTTTGTTCTTGTTTTTCCGAACACGTTCATCATTTTCCCCTTATTTTTGCTATTTGTTCTTCCGATTTTTTTTAAAAGAACTTTTACGTTTGTTCGCTGTTTTTTTTTTGTTTTGGTTTTCCGATTTTTTTAAAAGCAGATTAACATCATTTTTTTTTACTATTTAAAAAGGGTCATTATTTGGCTTAGTCTTTACTTTACCCTACACACGCACCTCCAAACACCCGGACAAGCCAGGTACCCCCGCTAGTATATATATATATATATATATATATATATATATATATATATATATATATATATATATATATCTCGAAAACACTTTTTTTTTAAAATGAGAATGCGTTTCTTTTTCGATATAGAATCTAGTGGAACGCATTTCTATGAAAGTATATTAAAATGAAAAAAGAATATAGATTTTTATGAGTCGTTCTGTTTATTATAATTGATTATTTAAAAAAAAAGTTACCGTTACTGAATTATAAGTGGTTGGCCATACTTATAGGTAAATGTGTATTGAACAGATACCATAATACTTATTATAGTTAAATTCAAATTTTGATATATCTGCTTTTTTTTACATCGTTCATTTCTGTATTACGTTTAAGTTATTTTAAACCCCACTCTCCCCATGTTAAATAATAATTTCAAAATAATAACGTTAATATTTCAGCGTCCCAATTGTTCTTTTGTTTTTTGTTTATTTTAAACCCCACTCTTCCCATGTTAAATAATAATTTCAAAATAATAACATTGAAAATTCAGCGTCCCAACTGTTCTTTTTTTTTCGCGTTTAAATTATCCAAATAAACAATTTTTAATATTGTCTGCTTTTTTACATCGTTCATTTCTGTATTAAGTTTAAGTTATTTTAAATCCCACTCTTCCCATGTTAAATAATAATTTCGAAATAATAACGTTAATATTTCCGTGCGCAAATCATGCGCGCATGCGCAATCGGATCTCGTAAACCGGAAAGTGGGTTACATACATCGTTACAAGGTCATTTGAGTTTTATAATTATATATATATACATATAATTATATATATATATATATATATATATATATATATACTCATTTAAATTTGGTTTTTGTGTGCGTGTGTTGATATTCGTATTAAAACCCTTTTTTCTATTTATTTAAAAAGCAAATACGACTTTGTTATATATGGGTCGTGGAATTGCATTCATCTGCAAAAAAAAAAATAATAAAATTAGCTAATATGCATATTCTTTTAAACATTTATTTTAATTAATTTCCTATTAATTTTTTCGGTTTTTTCATGGGATGGTAATCTTTAGTTAACTATTACGTGTAATTATATTTATGCAGATATTCTACATGATTTATACTTGCGTAATATTTGTGTAGAAAGGTTATAATAAGCACAAACCTCTTTCTATATATAGTTTTGTATGCGTATATACATTTGTATAAAATATTTTGCCTATAAAACTCCTCTTAGTGTTCTCAGTCTACAGACATGAAACTTAACATATAGAGAATACGAACTCATCCGGAAATTTATATTTGAGTTTTAGCCGGGGAAAATCGGTACAAAAGTGTGAAAATTAAAGAAATGAAATTTGCCAGGTGAAAGTCGAACGACGGCTTTACAGATATGCATGCGTAACGTAATAGCTATTTGTTCATGTTTTAATTTTTAGCCTAAACAACATGTCTTTATAGCTCAGGAATTAATGTCAAAAGGAAAAGTAAATCGTAAGCTAAACATTTTGGTTTCGATTCATGGTGGTCGCACACGAGTCCTTTTTTTTAAGTTTTAAATCATTTACTATATATTGGGTCCAATATAATATGATAATAAATACGAAATTTGCATTAATCAAAATATCACACTTAAGCGTATTTCACGACTGGGCAATGACAGGCAGCCTGCATATATATATATATATATATATATATATATATATATATATATATATATATATATATATAAAGAGAGGGAGAGAGAGAGAGAAAATATGTAATGCTTGTATAATTTCCTAGACATAAATCCACTGAAATGTTTGTGTGTATTAAAGACTGCTCGATGAATGAACATATCGAGTTTATAATATGTTGTAGACAGGAACGTTCTCGACTATTCTCTCAGCTCGAGATGATCAGCAAATCTTACTTCTAGACCTGTGTTACAAGGAAAGGCTGTCCCCTTTTCATGTAAAGAAGAAGAACATTAGATAAGTGAAAATGAGATTAGAAAAAGCCGAGAATCGAACCTTGTAAGCAAAGTTCAGAAATAGATTTAGAATTGGAATTGGAATTAAAAAGGT
The DNA here is from genome assembly GCF_053919585.1 of Euprymna scolopes. Lineage (NCBI taxonomy): Eukaryota > Metazoa > Mollusca > Cephalopoda > Sepiida > Sepiolidae > Euprymna > Euprymna scolopes. The sequence goes on along the minus strand of NC_136486.1, from coordinate 117,752,776 downwards.
CAGCTAAAAAAGAATGAACAATACAAATTAAAAATATATTGTAAAAAAATAGGTTAGTTTAGAATTCTTTGTTTGCAGAAGCGTGTTTTGGACAAACATGTGCTTAGCCATGTGAGTTGGTCACGTTTTGGAACCACACATCTGATGTCATAGCAGAAAAGGAATTCTCAATAATAGGAGCTAAGATTAGCAGATTAGAATAGTCGAGCAGTCGGGCAGTCAGGTTCGAGCAGTCAGCAGAGTCGGTCGAGAAAGAGCTGACATGGTCAGAGAAGGGCCCCCTCAGAGGCGAAGGGGTAGAAGTTTTACCATGTAGAACCAGTGTTAATTCCTGACGTCAAATCATTCGAGCGGTCAAATGAAATAAAGAACATCATCGATATTTGTAACTGGTTGTCTTCGTGTTGTCATTCAACAATTGAAGGTAATGTGTTAATCATCTTAATATGAACTTTGTATAACCCCCTTCCAAGTAATGTGTCCCCCTCCTCCATCATAAATAATGATTCTCCCCTCTGATGTAAAGGAACAGTATTACACATCCCTTCAATAATCAATTCTCCCATATCTCTCACTGTTATAAATGTCTTGTCTTTCTCACTCAGTATTGTCACTATCGTTACCGTTAATATGTATCCCAATATGGACCCCTATGCAACACCTGTTTCTGATCACAGTTTCCGAGGATTGTGTAACAAATGCATATTGCCCACTCGGGAATGCTAATATTATTCTAGCAATGATAGATATAGGCCTAAATCTCTACGACAAATGCCTAACCGAATCTTGCTTTCCTCACTGCTAAAACATTTCTTCTATGATATCAGTTTACAAGAATTATGACAAAATAATTGTATCACTTAATTATCGCCCTATTAGCCTCTTTCCGCTCTTCGCCAAATTTAATTGTCAGTTCTATAAGGAAAATATATAAATAAATGTTATGTTTTCTTATACCTAGCCGTTTCGAATAATAATGCTTCTCATCAGAAAAGGAGAAGAAAGCTAGTTTACAGCTATAAGGAAATGTAACATCAAACTCAGGGTACATTAGGAAGGAAGGCTTCGAAACGCCTAGATATGAAGAGCGTTTATAACCCCTCTTTCTAGTGATGTTTTTTTTCCTTATTGAATTAACAAATAAATGTATATACCTATAGATTTTATTCTGTCTAAGATTTTATCTATGTTTACGCTCCATCCTCATATGTTGAACTTGTAATATCTTGATTAATTTCTATATGAACAATATATATTCTTTAATATATATATACGAGCATGGATACCCGAAGTTACCCGGGTGGACATGAAATTTGGTTTGGATAGAGTTGCTTTAATAAGGATATTGAGCTACCTCCTTAGAAAATAACAAAAAATATGAGTGACAACCTGGACCTCTTCTCAAATGTGAATCAAAACACCTTTTGTTTCAATAAAAAATAGCAGCGAGTACCCGTTCGACCGCATAAAAAATTAGCCGCGTACGCAGGCTCGAACCTGTAACACAAAAAAGGGAAAAATGGGGAAAGAGTGAGTGACAAAAGCTTTTGCCAACTGTACCACGACGACTTATAAAGTCGTGACCCTAAAAAAGAACGTTTATAAACATAAACATGTGACTTGCAAAAGATGGTGTCACAAAAAATGGCCCCCTTTACAAGTTATTGTCCAGTTATCCACCACAGAATTGATTTTTTCTAATTCTCAGAGGCGCCCATGAGATAGGTCCTTTTTTTTTACACGGTGGTCACCACTTATCAAGGCCCGGAAGCCACTCAGGGATAAGGGTTATTGCAAGTACAGTACGTTAGTGTGGAGATTTGATGAAGTGTTTACTTAAGGGGGCGGTTCATTAGGAATTTGTTAACGTTGGACTTGAAGACATCCAAGTTGTAGTCAGGTGGGAAGCAGGCAGACGGAACAGAGTTCCACAGGCGTGCAGTTCTAAGAAAGAAGCTTTGTTCATGGAATCCACGTTTTGATTTAGGCACAGATAAAGAGTGGGGGAAATTTTTCACAGTGGATTCAGCTAGACGGGTGTTTTTCGTGAAAGATTGGCGAGGGGGGACCAGAGATTGGAGTTCAGATAATACCGGTTTCAACCAGGCCCAATGCGGCTGACGAAAGTTTTTAGTGGATGTACGGACACACAAACGCACAAGCAGATGTTTGAGACTTACATAATAGATAAGACAACAGGGGAATTAACTCTAAACCGGTTTCTAAAACAAATCGATATTAGTAATAATAATTCAAAATATATTAAATTAAATATATTAATATAAATCAACTGTAAATAACAATCTTAAATAGAATACTTAGAACAATACTCTCTCTATAAACAGTAACTAACATACAGTTATTTATTAAAATCGATTTTTCTTAAAGTAATATGCAAATAAGGTTACCTCTTATTTTTATATTTTGCAAGAATCATACTATATATAGAAATAAATGAAATATGAAATATAATAGACCTTTTGTATCTATTAATCAAATTGTGAACAAAGAAACAGACAGGAATACGAATTTATATATATATATATATATATACGACATAATCATGTTGAGATCTTGTCAGATAACCGAATTTAAGGAACATTGAGCCTGGATAATGCCATGTGGTGATCATTGGGGAATTCTAAGCGCTGTATATGCTCTCCAATTATCTCGACATTGCTTCCAGTCGTCCTGAACTGCTACTGGTATTTAACAACGCTCACTCAGGACAGGTGTAGTTGAGAACTGCGCAACTCTTGCTACAAAAATTCACGCACAGGCACCGTGATAGTAGGTATTCATAGTCTGTTAAGACTGAAGGAATCTATATATATATATATACTAGCAAAAGTACCCATCGTTGACTGGGGTTAAAAACAGCCTACAGAAAATGGACTCTGATTTATGAAAGTATGATAGGTTATGAAAAGGAAGGGTTTTAAAGAGATAGCTTCGAATTTGGGGGTATCAAAACCAAAGCAAAATAGGATGAAAGTAAAAATAAAATAGATAAACCCCATAATTTATTATACCATACCTGTTCACAGTGAAACACTTATCGCAATATTCTATGGATCTATATTAAAAAACCTTGTTAAACTTTGTGACATATTTCCATTCTATGGAGTTCAGGCGCGAACGAACACCCCATAATTTTATTATACCATATTTCTTCAAACTGAAGCATAATTATCAAAGTATACTTACGCAGATAGATATGAAAATTGTTTATCAAAGTTTGTGCCTATTTCCATTCTATGGTGGCCAGACGCGAACGCAGACCCTACAATTTTATTATACCATCCCTATTTAAGTTAAAACATACTTATAAAAGTATTCCTATGTGCATCTATATATAAAAAACTTGTAAACGTTTTTTTTTTAATTTTTAAATTTTTTATTTCCATACTTTGTGGACCAGGCGCGCACGCAGACCCCACAATTTTAATGAATCATCATTATGCCAGATGAAACATACTCATTCCTGTGTCTTGATACATCTTCTATCAGTATATGTGATCAGTTTTCTATAATTGTCAACCATATAGGAGCCTATTCGTGATCAGACACACACACAGACGTTCAGCTTTATATTATATTATATATATATATAGAGAGAGAGAGAGAGAGAAGGAGAGAGAGAGGGGGAAGATGAAGATAGAGAGATTTTAACAGTTATTATTATTTCAAACAGGATTGATACGAAGTTTGTATTTGAGCTTTGTTCTAAACGCTTGAGAATTAAAATAAATTAACCCTTGTTAATTAGCAACCATCGAGGTATTAATCTGGTCAACCTATCGGCTCAGAATATGAAAGCATCTTTCTATAGGAATAGTATTAAGAAATATAATTTTTCACACGCATCATACTTAACAGCTGCGTATTTAAAACTGCCACTCTCGCACATCACCAGGTCTTTTTACGACCGATAAAAGCAATTTGTATCCCTCATATACCTTTTCCATTTAATACGCGTGTGATCACAACGCAACATAAAATAATTATAATAATTAATAATAATGATTTATGCTTTTGTTTTCGTTTGGTTTTGAAAGATTATTTTTATTCAAAGTATTACTGACCGCTCGTATGTTTGTTGAATCTTAATTAAATGTGTCTCATCGGAAAGTGAAATTGATTACCCATTTAATCACGAAGTTATAAAAAAAATGATTAAGCTTCCATATAGTGGCAGCAAAAATAATTATCTGAAAAATAAAGGTCCGGGTCTAAAATGCATACGTTTAGGATCATTAGCTTTGAGCTGGCGAAAACAAAAATAAATGGTAAAAATCGTTTACACAGTACAGCAAATTTATTTTATGATTGATTACTTTGAATAAAAACGATACTTTTTTGAAAATTACCTTTTACATTTACTATTGAAAAAAAAATTGCTTCACTAGAAACAGCAGAGAATCTAATTAGTATATCGATTGACATTATTAATTAATGCCTCAGATTTCTAAACGAGGTTAATGATTCAGAACTGAAAGGTTATAGAGCAGTCATTCCCTTACAGGAGCTATTTGACTCTGATGTTGGGAATATTAAATCGTTAGACGAAAAGTTTTAAACAAGATTTTGGAAATTGTAACCACATTTTCAGTCCACGGAACACATTAACGTAGAGATACTTTGTAACAGAACGCGGAAACGCGTATATCGGCCCTGTACAAATATCGAACCGTGTGCGAAGTGACGTCACGGCGAGGAACAAAATAAAAATATATAAGAAAAAAGAACGTGTACGCAGACCGGAGATAACGATCGAGAGGATCATGTTAGAGAAACAGGTGGCCGGTGAATAAAGAACAAATGTTTTTATTTTTTTAAAACCTGAACTAGCGAGTTAAATTTCTGTTCTATTCCTCGCAGACTATTGTAAATTCAATATGTTTTTGCTATATATCTTATGCTATAACTGACCAATTTTAATGATTTGAGGTTCGAAGGAACAGCTTCATCAGGAATTGGAATACAGTCGACTAAAGCCTGATTGTCACAGTTGATGAATTTCAAATATGCAATCTGGACGTAAGGGCAGTTCAGGAGAACGATAGAAAATAAAATTGAATTTTAAACTTGGAAAATATGTCACAGAAACATATGAAATGTTTCAGGCTGCTTTTGGACCATCTTGCATGAATTAACCATCAGGTTGTGAGTGGCGTAATAGATTCAAGGAAGACAGGTAGTCTGTGAGAGATGATGAGAAGTTCGGAAGAGTAAGGAATTCAGAACACCAGAATTAATTGGCCAAATGAAGAATTTACTAGATAAGGACCGCCGTGTGTCTATAGAGATAATAATTGTACAGTTTGGTGTCAGTATGAGATCTGTACAGATAAGTATTTGCGAGAGGCTGAAGGTGCGGAATATTTACGAGAAGTTTGTGTCAAGAGCGCTTCATCCTTGTCACAGACTACTTGACCAAGAGAGGTATCAAAGCTGTTCCTAATCCTCCGTATAGTCCAGACTTTGCTCCACGCGACTTTTGGTTATTTCCTAAACTCAAGAAAAATCTTATAGGCTATTGTTCGGAGACAGGTGAGGCAAAGGAAGACACTGTGACGAGAGTCATTGACACGCCCTAAAATAAGGACTGCAGTCAAGTTGTTGGAACGGTACAAGTGCATTGCAGCCAGACGAGATTACTTCGAATGTGACTAGATTTATGTGTGTACTATCAATAAAAGTGCCCATACGAAAAAAGTTTGGAAACTAATTTATGACACAAACAGACACACACACACACCTATATATATATATATATATATATATATATATATATATATATATATATATATATATATATATATATATATATATATTATTAAATACTATTTTAAGTACATAAAAGTATACCTATGGGCATAAATAAATACGTCCTATAAAAAATGATGGCAATCCATTCATATAGATCTATGAATAACGATAAGAGCTTATAGCTCTTAAAAAACTGCTAAGGTAGCAGAAAAAAGAAAAATAACAGCATTTCGAAGTTGTTAATACCGCTAAAAATGCCAACAATAAATCTTATATATATATATATATATATATATATACATATAGTGTCCAAAACTAAGGAACAAAATTTTCAAACCTAATGTTTGTAAGAAATAACAACTGAGAAAAGTTGAAATTTTTAAAACTGCCAGTCGTTATCATCCATAATAACATATTAAAATTTGAATCATTTGTAAAGGATAGAAAAAGAATTATGACAATTATTTATTTATTTTCAAAATAGACACGTCCAAAAGTAAGGGACAAAATTGAGAAAAACAACGTAAACAGCAAAAAACAATAAAAATACATGTACAATCAATATTTAGTAAATGAGCCCTTGCTCTCAATGACAGCTGCACATCTTCGACTACAAGAACGAATCAGTTCTTGACAATCCTCGATATTATTTTTAGACAATTCTTCTTGAAGCTTTACCCGCAAATCCTCCGTGTTAGTGGGGTTTCTTTCCAAACCTTTCATTCCTAATATCTAATAATATCTAATAATAGCCAATCCATAATTTTGAACTCATTACCACCCTTGCATAATGGTAGCCCTATCGAAACTTGAATTCTGTATGATTTGCACAACATGATCTTGAACAATGTTTTTAGAGATCTGCGCGTTTACACGAGTTTTTTTAACCGGATAAGAGGCGTTTTCCCTTGGCCAGAAATCATTCCAAATTTCCGCCCCCAAACTTGACAGTTTTCTTAGTACATTTGCACTTAATCTTTCACCAATACGTCTATTTTAATTGTTTTTCATCATTTCCAAATAAATTAAACTTGCTTTCATCACTGAAAAATACTTTTTCCTAATTTCATATGTCCAAATTACATACTTCTTTCTAAAGGCTAATCTCTTCTTCTTATTCCTCGAATTAACAAATGGTTTCTTCCATTAAACAGTCCTATTTCTTGCAGTCGTCTAGAAACAGTCTTTCTTGACACATTAACACATGAGGTACTATTTATAACCCTTTTAATTTCTTTGCAAGACTTAAAACGGTCCTTTAATTACATACCCTGCATTATTCCATCTTCTCTTGCCGAAGTTTTGTGTGATCTGCCAGTTTTAAAAGTACTAACTATTTTGCTAGTATCATTGTAGAATTTAACAATCCTACCTACAACACTGTTGGAACATTTCACTTTCTCCGAAATCTTTCTAATGGTGTGCTTTTCCTTGTGTAGCTTCACAATAGTTTGTCTCACAGAGTAATCAAGTTTTTGGCAATTTTGGGGCAATTCGCTATGGTGCCGGCTGATGCAACGTTTACAAATGACTAAGTAAGATTAATTCTTTAGAGGAAACCAAAAAAATTGAATATAGCATACTGTTTACCTTGTTTTTCTCAATTGCGTCCCTTACATTTGGACGTTCCTCTGTTGAAAATAAATAAATGTTATAATTCTTTTTCTATCATTAACAAATGATTCAAATTTTAGTATGTTATTATGGATGATAACGACTGGCAGTTGTCAAAATTTCAGCTTTCCTCAGTTGTTATTTCTAACAAATATTAGGTTTTAAAATGATGTCCCTTAGTTTTGGACATTATATACATATATATATATATATGCATATATACATACATATATATATATATATATATATATATATATATATATATATATATGTACTATCAATAAAAGTACCCATATGAAAAAAAGTTTGGAAACTTATTTATGACACCTCATATATATATATACATATATATATATATATATATATATATATATATATGTGTGTGTGTGTGTGTGTGTGTGCGTGTGTGTGTACATATATATACATATTCCTTGTTGACTTCTTAAAACGATAATACGGTTAAGAAGTGTCTCTGGCATGATGATCTTCTTACGTAGAAAATCACCCATATTTTACTTGAACATAAACAAATAATTTTATTTTTTTGAAACAGTAATCTACGGACATGCATGTTTCTAGGTCATACCTCTCGTCAGCCTAGCTTGACTGTCTCTCTAGGAATCGAACCCCAGACCATATGTATTACAGTCCGATGCGTTATCCGTTACGCTATATAGTCCAAGATAGTTTTATCCTTATTTTCATCGTTTATAAATTTATGTAGATTACTTTTTGATTTGTTAAGCGCTTATACAGTTAAATATACAATAATACATAAAACATGCATATCCGCAGATTACTGTTTAAAAAATAAAAGATTTACAACGGGACTCGTTCCATTTTTTATACAACCATTGACATGAATATTTCCTTCTCACTAAGTGAGTAGTTACACAGAGATATTTAGATTGGCATATCATCGATTAGAGAACGGTCATACTTGGTGTCATTAGTCATACAGGTTGAATCTCTTATATTTCAACCGTCTGTCTATAAGTTAACATACATATGATCTTGGACCGTTTATGCCCAGTTTCATTATATATACTCCTGGTTAAATTTGTTGATAAAAGACTTGGTCTTAAGTAAAAATAAATATTTAATTTTAAAATCCTATTAAAATTTATTATGAGAAATCTAATATTTGAAGTTAGGTATAATAATAGGTTAATCTACTCTATAAATATAGTTTACAGTATAAATAAAATTAAATAGTCCGCCTTAAAACAAAGATAATGATAAAACAGATTAAACTACACTTTTTTTTAATATATATATTCAATTTTTATGACAGTTGTTACGGTACAAGTTTAATATGATTGATAACTATTGAAATTACTATTGTTGAGCTTATATGGTTCCAAGTAAGAGTTATCTGAAGATAGCAGTTTCAAATCTATCAAAAGCAGGCCAGAGGATAAGTTGGCCCAAAACGTTGTGAGGAAACAACAGTTATGAAGATGTTGATACTATAACTATGGTAATTTTGTTTACCTAAATCGAATAAAATAATATCTTGCTCTTTTAATTGAGCACTACTGAAGACCTTGTTGCCATTGAATAGTATTTACTTCTGGATATTTCTAACATGGATTATATATATATATATATATATATATATATATATATCTGTAGAAATATATTTTCTTATAATATATATCAATCCTTATTTAGAAAGCTCAATGTAATTACAGAGCAATACACAGAATAAATGACAAATAGTTATATTCCAAAATTCATGATGTTGACCATCTTAAAATTTATTCCTTTAATTCAGTTGACTTATACAATTCTTGATAGTATCTATTTCGTAGCGCAATTGATTGCTATAATAATTAAGTGATTGATTTTGCGCTACGAAACAGCTACTGTCAAAATTGTATATGTCAACTAAATAAAAAGGAATAAATTATAAGATGGTCAACATCACGAATTTTGGAATATAACTTTTTGTCATTTATTCTCTCTCTCTCTCTTTCTCTCTCTCTATATATGTATATATATATATATATATATATATATATATATATATATATAGTAATTGAATTTAGTAATTTAAATTTTATGATTTGAAACGGTTAAATTTCAAGTATTAGAATTTTTATTACATGCAAAACAAATAATACATTTTAATAAGTATATTTCCTAAACCCATGTTTATTCATCTCCTTAGAGGAAAAAATATTAGCAAATATTATAAATGGTTTGCACCTAATTTACTAAATGTGATAAACATATTAATTAAAAGGTTCTAAAATATTTAAATCACAGAATAAGGAAAATTAGATATAGGTGCAGAAATAAAAGGATATTGGACTTCATATCCAAATTGTATGGTACATCCCGAAGTGAGAGCTTTTGGTAGAAGGGAGGTAAAAAGATCCAATGCGTATTGTAATTCTTCCAAGACACAACGTAAGGATCCGATGTAGACATGATCTTTATTACATTACATTATCCTATTACATTATTATGCACGTAGACAAAACACATGCGCACACAGATGCACGCACGCACGCACGCACACAACGTATATGTATGTATATATACATATGCATATATATATATATATATATTTCAATTTATATGTTCGAAACGATTCCATCAGTTAACGTCCGCGTGAGTACTTTACCAATAATCGTTTCATCATAAATATTGTTTTTTCTAAAGCACTATCAAGCTAAATTGTTGTCCTCATAAATGTCCTGGAAAATCAAATAAAAAGTAATGACAATTCTTCCAGGGCATATGCGTTTTGTTGTAGATCAAAAGATAATCGACTCAGCATACACACACATATAAGATCTACACATGTTCATGTATTTAATCATTGAATCGCTTTATACAAAAGAGATAGATAGATAGATAGATAGAGAGAGAGAGAGAGAGAGAGAGAGAGAGAGAGAGAGAGGGAGAGAGAGAAACTACAACACCACTTGATTTTTTAACATATATCTATACAGATAAACCATCGCTTTGACAGATGCAAACGACTTTGTATTTTTGTCTGATTATCATGAAAATACATTGTATTGTCTGATTAGGTCTAAGATATAATTTTAGCCTGCAGGCATCTGTGAATAGATTTATACACAAAGACGCAAAATTTCATTCATTCATATATATATATATATATATATATATATATATATATATATATATATATATATATATAGTGATTCCTTGAGGGGTACAAAATTTATATAATGCAATCATGGAGAGAAGACGAAAATTCATGATTAAAGTGTTAAAATAAAATCCACGTTAACGGAGTGAAGAGAATAAAAAGGAGAAAAAGAAAATGGGGGAGTCAGCTGACCGGTTTCGCCCTCGCTTTATCAAAACTGTATCGAGAGATTTGAGTGAAAAAAAGGAGCAAAGACACGAATGGGAATTGATATTCTGTTAAGATAGCGTTGCGTTATGTATGGGGGAAAAAACAAAAAAAAAACACAATAACGTTATATTACTGGAAGATCATAGAGACTAATATAAAATATATATATATATATATTGTGCTTATTTTTTATTAGAAATTAATCCTATGCAATTCCAATATTTATAAAACAGTCCTCAAATTCCTTTATTTATACAAACACAATTGACTACATTTGGGCATGAATGGTTCATCTGTGATCTTGGTTGAAATTCAGCTTATCAGGACTTCTTATTAATTGCCTTAGTTTCAGTTGATAAAAAGGCACGAGGACAGTGAGTCTTCAATGTTCTTGCATCTGAAACATGTGTACACATATGTAGCCAATAATATTATTATAAGCAAAAGAAATTATACTATATATATATTGTTGTAGCTTTATAGGCCGGTGATAATAAATACAAACGCAGTATTAGTATAATAGATATGTATTTTTAAAATATATGTTACAAAAGTACACGTCATGATTCTGGCGCTGTAACAGCCACGCATCACAACATCATTATGTGTTACTTGTAATTTTATTCATAATCACTGGTAATTCAGTTATATTTAAAATAAGTATATCAGTTTAAAATATATATATACTATAATTTAAAATCATATTGTGTGTGTGAGAGAGTTACTTACTCATTAGTTCCAACACATCCGAGTCTTTTGAAAATTTCACAGAAAGGTAATTTATATCTGGTATTGTTCTTAGATATGTTTTGTACTAAGGAAAATCGAAAATAAAAAAAATTGATCCTAAAATTAGTCTTTCTTTCTTATAGATAAAAAAAAAAATTACAGGGGAATATTTTATGTTTCACCGGCTAAAGAGATAATAAAATATCAGTAAATCATTACTTCTTAAAATAGATTTATTGTCATCTGGAGATATAGCTCAGTTTTTTTATTTATTTATTTAAAAATTCACTGGACCACAACGTTAATTGCGAAATCACGGAAATTATTTTATTTAAACTAATTCCAAAAATGATACTTGAAAGTTTTTAGTTTTAATATCCGCTGAAAAAGAAAACAAAAACAAGAAGAACAGTGCCTCGTGTCCAAGGGAAATAACTCCAACCGATTCATAAAAAAGCCGATGTCGGTAAACATAAATTAAATTAATATGTTATCAATATAAATCACATTTTAATAATAAACTTAAATAGAAGACTTAAAATGATTCTCTCACTATAAAAAATAACTAATGCACCGCTATTTTATAAAGTCGATTTTCCTTAATGTAATATGCAAATGAGTTAACCTCTTTAATCTCATATTTTGCAATAATCATAATATATATAGGAATGAATAATATGATAGACTAATGGATTTTTGTATATATTTATTACATTTTTTTCACCCCAAACAAGGCACATTGCCACTTTAGCGTAGGGAGCTACTATCAGGGGCAACAACTACTGGGGCACTATGTAGGGATTTGGGCAGCAAGATGTCTGTTCACGTTGCACTTGAACTTCTGCACGTCAGTACAGTTGGAGAAGCAGAGACCTGGAATGGAATTCCAAAGTCTAGTGGTTCTGGGGAAGAAACTATTGGAGTAGAAAGATCTTTTACATCTAGGGATCTCTACAGTGTGGGGGTGGGATTTTGCAGCCTGTCGGGTTTGTCGAGGGTGTTCACGTCGTGGGGGCACAAGTGCTTGCAGTTCGTCAGAGCATTCACCATTAAAATACGTGTAGAAAGGCAGAGGGATGCAACGTTTCGTCGATGGAACAGAGGCTGAAGCTTAGATGCCAGTTCAGGGCCTATCAGGTTTGCGACTCTCTTTTGAACCTTGTCAAGGAGCGAGAGACTAGTAGCCGATGCACCAGTCCAAATATGACAGCAATACTCCATACATGGGCGAGTAGTTGCCTTATAGAGGTACAGGATACTTTCGGGTGTTAGTAGTTTTCTAGCACGGTAGAGAGAACCCACCTTCCTCGCAGTGGCCCTAGCAATGCCCTCGATGTAATTGTTCCAACTCATGTTTTCTGTGAACGTTAGGCCAAGGAGCTTGAAAGACGTACTCTGAGATAGAGAGTCGTTGGCCATTGCTATAGGTGGTAGAGAAGGTTTCTTGTAATTATTGAATGAAACTAGTTTAGTCTTGGCGGCATTGAACGTGACCATCCATTTTTGTCCTCATTCCACTACCGATTGGAGGTCACCCTCTAGTGTCTCTGCCATTTCTTTAGATATGTGTTCATTTCTTTTCCTGTCGTGCCTGTTATAGAGTGTGGTGTCATCAGCATATATACACATCTCAGAGGAAATTTTTTCGGGGAGGTCATTTATGAATATCAGGAACAGTAGAGGTCCAAGGATAGACCCCTGGGGCACTCCCGCATTTATATCATATTGTTTAGATGTACGACCGTCGAGGACAACCTGGATTTTTCTCTTATCTAAGAAGGATTTAATTATGTTATGTATTCTACCAGTGATACCGTATGATCTAATTTTCCTGAGGAGACCCTCATGCCATACCCTGTCAAAAGCCTTAGATATATCTAGAGCTACCGCTCTGCCCTCCCCCGCTTTGTCCAGTGAACGGTATATACGTTCAGAGATTACAGTTAGGATGTCTGCTGTGGAACGGGCTTGCCTAAATCCATATTGTTGGTCAGTCAGAAGTTTAGCATCTGTAAGGTGATGGACTAGAGCATTGTTAATCAAGGTCTGAAATATTTTGGCAAAAAGTGGGAGGAGGCTAATGGGGCGATAATTTAATTCTTGAATACTGGTAACACAGAAGCAGTTTTCCAACAGCCCGGAAAGCAAAATTCATTAAGGAATTTGTTGTAGAGTTTGGAGAGAACTAGAGCTACTTCGGCTGAGCACTTTTTTAATAGCAGAGCTGGGATGAGATCGGGTCCACATGCGTTTGATGTGTCAAGGTTTTTTATGGCAGTTGCAGTACATTGTTTATCTCAACAATTGGTTTTAGTTTTGCTTATTAATGAGCTAAATTTACGATAAAAGAAGAGTTACCATTTAAAATCGGCGCAAATAATCTCTTCATTTGCATATTTAAAAACTAAAAATAAATATAATCAGAAGTGACTTTCCAGGGCATTCATCGTTAAGCTAAAATATCAGTTGACGTGATATTGTCAACAAACGCAGACGGAATTTGATGAACGACATTATTATTATTATTTTTTTTTAATCTTTTCGTTACTATTTTTTTTTTCGAATTAGTTCACGGCAAATTATTATAAAAATCCTGTGTGTCAGAAAGTGAGGGTGTGTTTCTTTGGCAGAAGTAAGTTTCTGACAGAAATACGCTGAGGTTTGAGACTGAGAATTGCGAGAAAACATAACGGTTGGAAATTTTTTCATTGACTTGCACTTTTTAATATTACCAACATATTAATCGCAAACTATTTCGGCAAAAAACGACGAAAATGGGCGAACGAGTAAGGTTAAGCAGCGACATTCTGAGGTCTTTTACTGGGGAAGGCGATGTGATTGCGTGGTTTGACAAGCTGGAGTTGTTGGCAAAGCTGCAAAAGATTAAAGACAGCCACATCGAACCAATGTATTTGGAAGGGAATGCTCTAGCAGTCTATCTAGAAATGGGAGAGACAGATAAGATCATTACTGAAAATCCGTATTTTAAGAGACTGCGTTTAAGGCCTCTAATAAGCTTAGAAGATTTATCTGGTGGATGTATATGCGGTAGAGATAAGGCGACTAGCGGGATTGGCTGGAGATGCAGGACGCAGCATTGAGAAGACTGTTAAACTAGTTTTCGTAAGTGGTTTCTCTGACCGGATCTCATGGAACTGCAACGACTTACTGAAAATTGAAACCATGGAGGTGGAGGAGATTTTGAGACCTGCTAGAGTGCTGGCAAACAGTTCGGTGAACTAAGGGCAATTGCAGCCTCTGCGGCAAACAATCAAAGCAGAGAAAAGCGAACATTAACGAAACAAAGTCGTAGATTTACCGATAAATGTTTCAGTGTCAGTGACTCCACCTGATGATAGACTGTAAGGGGCCGCGACGAGATATTACTTGTTTTCAGTGTGGCCAGGTGGGGCACATTAACAAGAATTGCTCTTCGCTACCGGGACACGAGTAAAGGGGTCCTATTGCGCTAGTTGTAACCCCTATTATGCTGAAGAGGCGTGTACGAGTTTGTTGCGATGCATAGTGGTCACTATTAACGGGAAGAGTGGTAGAACCCTTGTCGAAACCGGGTGTAGAACAACGCTTGTTATTACAAAGATCACCAACACTTGGAATGGAACCAGCAACATTAGAGCAGTAGATGACGAAGAAATGTAATGTGGAGAGGCCGATGGTGAGATCTTGGTGAGGAATATGCCCCTGCGACTAAAAGTAATTACTTTATTAAATTATATATATATATATATATATATATATATATTGATTAATGCTTATTTCATATTTATTATTATATTATATTAGACCCAATGTATAGTAATTATTATTATTATTTTTTTTTTTTTTACACAGTGATCACCACTTATCAAGGCCCGGAAGCCACTCAGGGATAAGGGTTATTGCAAGTACATCACGTTAGTGAGGAGATTTTATGAAGTGTTTAATTAGGGGGGCGGTTCATTAGGAATTTGTTAACATTAGACTTGAAGACATCCAAGTTGTAGTCCGGAGGGAAGTAGGCAGAAGTAAAAAAAAAAAAATGACTTGTGCGCCACCACCGAGAATCGACACAAAACGTTTAGCTTGCGATTTATTTTTACCTTTGACGTTAATTCCTGAGCTGTGAAGACATGTTTGTTTCAAGGTTAAAATTTAAAACATGAAGCAACAACTATTACGTTGCGCATGCATATTTGTAATGGCGTTGTTCGACCTTCACCTGATAAATTCCATTTTTTCATTTTCTTACTTTTGCACCGATTTTGTCCGGCTAAAATCCAAATATAAAGTTTCGCATGGGTGCGGATACCCTATATATTTATGTCAGGGCTGTAGACAAAAGACAGACAGAGGAGTTTGGTAGGCAAACATTTTTAAACAAATATATACACGCATAAATAAATATGTATAGAAAGAGGTTGTGTTTACTATAATTTTTACGCAAATATTACGCAAGAATAATTCATGTAGAATATCTGCATGAATATAATTACAAGTAATAGTAAACTAAAGATGATCATCCCATAAGAAAACCGGAAAATACCAATCATTGGATGTTTAAAAGAATATACAAACTAGTTAGATCTTTTGCAGATGAATGCAATTCCACGACACGTATATAACAAAGTTGGATTTTCTTTTAAATAAATACAAAAATGTTTTTTTACTATGAGTATCAATACACACAAAAACAAACCCAAATTGATATATATATATATATATATATATATATATATATATATATATATATATATATATATGGGGTGGCCCACTTAAAAGTAGCCTAATCTATTTTACATTTCTATAATCATTTTTTTTTTCAGATTAAACGGCACACTTCAAAGTAGCCCGATCTTTCCGATCTTTAATTTTAACGACCAACAGACACAACAAGACAAAATGCAATTCTTTTAACAACAGGGCGCTACATGCCATACGCCTAACACCAGTTCATGACATGATGTTTACGGAAGAGAGAACAATAAGTAAAGGGTTATGACCTCCACGTTCCCCGGACTTGTCATCATTTGATTTTTATCTTTGGTGAACTTTAAAACACATAGTTTATGCAAACTATCCTCACAATGTAGACGAACCAAAAGAGAACATTACCAATGCTATCAGGAGAATCACCAGAGAAGATCTACAGGCAGTATCTGCAAACGTTATCAAACGTGCCAAGAAATGCATAGATGTCAACAGGGAGCACTTTCAGCATATTTTATAACACTACAGGTAATTTAAACAACACTAAAGGTAATTTAAACAATGCTACAGATAATTAAAACGATACTACATATAATTAAAACAATACTACAGATAATTTAAACAATGTTACACGTAATTTTAACAATAAAATAATGTTTCTCATTACTACATTTTCTGGGATACTTTCAAGTTGGTCACCCTGTATATAATATTAGTTTCTGCCAAAATGTTGGTCCAATCAAAAGCTTTGTTTGTATCACACTTGAACGACTGCCATCTACCTTCTCTGCAACGAAGTATCACACCATTCGAATTTACCTTCAAGTGATACTGTGGATGATGAGGCCATGGGCAGTACTGCATGGAGATGAACACTGCAGGACAACAGTTTAGTCAGTGTAATGTCGTACACAAATAATATGTTTAAGATGCTGGTGCCCCAAAGTACCGAATTAGTTTTCGAAGATTATTGTATTTGCACTAAATAGAATTCATTATTTCTAAATCAAAGTGTTCCTCCGCTATAGGAGGGCATATATATGTATATATATATATATATATATATATATATATATATATATATATATATATATATATATATATATATATAACTCGAAACGTTGCTGGGCCGATTTATTAAAAATTTCACACAAAGGTATATGATTATAATTATAAGTCATCTTATTAAAGAATGTTATTTTCAAATAGGAAATAAAATATTACTCTAAACGATAGGTATCCCAATGGGATTGGATCCTGCACCATTTTGAGCAAATCTGTATTTACATAGACTCGAGTATATATATATATATATATATATATATATATATATATGATGATTGCAACGTCTTGTCAGATGAGTGCCACTCCCTCAGACACTTAAAGTCCATGAGCCCAAATACCTGAGGGAGTATATATACAAAGATGATGTTACAGAGTCTTAGCTTTGTACGACAGCTAAATCTCTCTCTCGGTTCAAAATGTTGAGATCCAGCAACAAGCAAGAGCAAGATAGCCAGCAACAAATTAAACTGCAGATCAGCTTAATGCGGGTACTGGTCTCCCGCTTTATGGTTTTTTAAATCAGAGATTTGCTTCTCCTAGAAAGGTTGCTTTCACCACGGCTTACGGGAGCCCTATGTCATCACAAATAAAAAATGATATATCTAAAAAATATAATTTTCATGGGTGTAGGAGATTTATAGATGACCTTATATGTAGAAACGATAACGATGAATTCGAAAAATAAATAAACATCTTATATATCCAAAGGATTTAGAATTGATTTGTGAATATAGAGGACAACAGGCTACATTTCTGGATTTAGATATAAAAATTGAGGGTGGAATTTTTCTTTATAAAATATTTGATAAAAGAAACTCTTTACCCTTTCAAATAGGTTGTATGCCGCATAAAGATAATACCTGACCTGTTTTTATGTTTTATGGAACCATTATGTATTAGTTTTTGAGAATAGCTCGCGTTACTTTAAAATTAATAGATTTTATACCATCAGTTTCTAGCTTAGTAATAAGGATGATAAAACAAGGTGGGAATAAAACTAAAATATTTAAACAGTTAAATAAAGCATTTGTTCGTTATCTTGATGCTTTTGAATCGTATAAAATTCACCAGAATATATTAATAAAGGAAATCCAAAACTATATTAGTAATGTATAAAATGTATTTAATATAAAAATGTATATATTTATAAATATTTTAAACCTTTATATATATTTAATTTTCAATAAATAAGAATGTAAATATACAAAATACTAATCATAGTCGGGGTGATAAGCAGTCAAATGGATTAATCCTAATCTTATAAATACAAGACTGGTAAATTAAAATATATATTCATTTTAAACTTGGAAACAGATGAATCTGACAAGTTCGAAATTCATTTTTATAACATGAATAGGTTAGATAAAGTAATTAAGAATAGGAAAATAGATCTAATGTTTGTAACATATCTTCTCCTTAAGATTAAGGGGGGGTGTTTGATCAACACTACTGGGGAGCCATGACGTAATATACTGTTTTTTTTAAATCCCCAAAACAGTGTTTCATGGTAAACAACTGATGATCCATTAAATTACCATGAGTACTATAGTGAATTCGAGAGAGCAAGTTGATGCAGTGGTTGCAGGTTATTAAATGACTAACTGACTAAATAGTTTACAAACGAATGATAAAAAATATCTTTTTTTGATAGTTTTAAAAGTTAAAAACTTCCAAGACTATATATATATATATATATATATATATATATATATATATATATATATATATATATACGTATAGTCATCCATAGCCATGCGTTTCGTCCCCTCTATAACTCGTTCTTGTAGCTAAACCTAAGTTAGTTTTGAAATCGAAACCCCAATAACTGGTGCCCAGTGTTTTACTGAGTTACGAAACTGCTAACGATAGAGAAATTATACCGCATTTAAATGATACTATTGAGCTTATTTATATCTCTTTACGATAGTAATTCTGTTGGTTAAGGATATACTGTTCGCTATCACTTTATCCTTTCGATTTACAGTCACATTATTAACCTGCTTCTGCCATAATGAACTAAGTTTTGTCCGTTCATACATCGTTTACCGCACTGATGCGATGAAAATACCCAAGCGATAAGCAGTGTAATTAGTTGTCTAAGCCAAGGACCAACGTTATAATCCCGTCTCATATCAGACTTTTGTGTAGTCGTGTGGAACGATACTTGATTAACTCTTATTTGATCGATTTCATTGTAAAAACCATAGATCAATAACTTCATTTTGGAAAGATACGGATCAATGGCACGACTCTAAGAGCGGCTATTCAATCGAAAATTGCATTCGTTATAAAAAATTCAAAGGTAAAAATGTTGCGTTTATTACAATTACGTTTGCAGTGGTGGTTTCGTTTGGTTTGCTATGGTTCCTTTTTATAGCACATTAACTCTTCAGCTGTGAGACTTTATACAACGTTCAATATTTATGTATTTCCTAGAGAAATATTTTTCTGGAGTTTAATATCGATATTATTTTCTGGTTTAATAATCATGATTGATCGGATATACCAGAAACGAATATGATTAGTTCGTTTAT
Organism: Euprymna scolopes; assembly: GCF_053919585.1. Taxonomy (NCBI): domain Eukaryota; kingdom Metazoa; phylum Mollusca; class Cephalopoda; order Sepiida; family Sepiolidae; genus Euprymna; species Euprymna scolopes. The sequence continues at coordinate 117,733,018 of NC_136486.1, read as the reverse complement.
CCGTGTTCCATTGAAGAGGTTTGAAGTTGTTTCTGCATCTAAGCAGGTTATCTATTCAAACGAATCTCCCGCTGCTTCTTATCGCTCCTATCACTTTATCAATCGGCGAAAAACTTGGAAAAAATAGCGAACTGATTTAATATGAAAATATGAAGGTCAAAGGTCAAGGTTAAGGTTAAGCAAACAGTAAATGTCACACTTTAGTGAAAATGATATTGAACTTCTCATGGAACTTGATAATTTGAATCGAAGTCGAAATTCTTACGGAGTTTAAACTTTTTTCCCAAACTTGATACATAGAACTACTGCTCTTTCATAATAGCAACGGCTTTGCGAAATTTCAGCCCAATCAGATAATTACCCCCACAAAACCGCTATTCAACAAAATTCCCCATCATTGTAAAAAGTCCCTAGACGCCGAAAATACTTCTACTCCAAAAATTTCTTCCCTTGGACTGTTAGATTTTGAAATTAACCCGTTTCTTCCTGTTTACTTTTTAACTGTACAGGCATGCAAATATTTAAATGTAATGTGAACATACATCTAGCTCATCTCCTTATGTATTCCCCAGTAGACATGGTTTCAAAGGATTGCCCCGTTTGTTCAAGTGTCAATGACGTGAATAGGAATAAAATAAAGTCTTTGGATTATCAACGTTTCTTTGGCATAACTTCTGAAACATTCGATAGTATATGGAGATGTAAGATCTAAACAGGGAACTGACTTATCCTTACGTTGTCAGATGCTTGCAGTTTCACAACTAAGGTTCTGTATTTTATACTTAGAGTGAAGATAGAGATAACAATATAAGGTCTGGAAGAGAGAGACTTTTAAACATCCCAGAGGAATGGAAAGTTTGTTTGTACGACGATTGTTGAAGTAAGGTAAAAAACAAAAAACAAAACATAAAATGCATAAATGTGAAACCTAAAAGATATTGCAAACGAAGTGGATAAGGGGTAAAGTTATAAAAAAGGGTTTATTGCTAAGTAAAATGGGGTTACTAACGAGTGGTCGCATTTAATATAGGTTGAGGAAGATAAAATAGAGTACAGTTTTTATATCAGCTTGCTACAACATGACTGTTTTCATTACAGCAATTTGTTTAATGCTAAACTGTGACGTTTGTTTTTTTTTATTGGGAGATGGTTTACTTCTTATCACGGCCTGAAAACCGTTTGTTTATAAGGGTTAATGAGCTCAGAAATACACCCCCGGTATTTTGTTTCACAAACGTGCAGTACCAGGAAAGAAAATTTGCTCATGAAATTTAGATTTTTTTATCGGCATATATATAATACGAGGGATTGTAAGCAGTTGTTGTAGCTAGACGAGCGATTGCTGTATATGAACTACATACGCGACCATAGATAAAAGGTTTGTTGGACACTCGTTGTGAAAATAACGGTAGAACAGAGATAGAGTCGTTAAGTCTTTTCTTTGAGAAGGAGGAAGTAAGGGTGAGAAAAAGGTATCATCCATTAGATTATAAAGCCGGTTTTGAACCCTGTCAAGGCAGGAAAAAGTATTATTAACAGTCCCTTCGCATATGCGGCAACAGTACTTCATCTTATAGCAGAATTGGACCAGATGTGAGATACCTTCTGCAGCGGTAGAATGATCAAAACATTTTACCATAAATAATGGCAACGAATTCGATGTATACCTACCATTTCAGATCAGGGGTGAAGGTCATATCGAGAAGTTTCTCAAAGCTAGGTGCTTTCTCCAGACGAAAGCCGTTCATTTCAATTCTGTCTAGGTGGAGATCAGAGCGCTGCTAGTGAAGAGATTGAAGTTTCTTTTTTTTAATCGAATAAATGATTTGATTTTAGGTTATCATCGGTTCAGAATGCATCTAATCTATTACCACTTATGACCATAGAATTAAGATTCAGTAGGGAAGCTGAATATAATGTAAACATCGTCGTCAACCAGACTTCAAGAATACAGCACTTTCAAGTAACCCGTCTAGAGATAAAGAAGACTCTAGAATAGAACATCGTAAATTCGGATAAAAAGGGGACTATTTAAAAGTAACCATTAAAGAGGTATTAATCTCAAGTAGGAACCCTACACCAGTAAGTGCGAGTAAGTAAGCTAGTGTTAATTTTGGCGCTGGCCTTTGTTAGCACATATCATAATAACCCAGATTTGTAAACAGAATCGTTCACAGGATTGAAAAAGAAAGATGGAGGACAAGGCAGGGGTACAAGGGTAAAATCAGTAAAGAAAACAGTCGAACGATGTAAGGCTATAACGACGTCACGATTTCGAGCGAGAGAAACGAAGGTTTTCAGTTAAGTCTCTCTGTTGAAAGCATGACGAGACATGACCAAACAATCTAGAAATAATCTAAGTGGAAAAAACTCTTTGAAGCTTCTGTCGTCAGCGTCGCTCATTCGCTCATTTCTTAAGTTAGTAAATTAAAAAGGAAATGATTATTGTTTACTAGCTGGACGCCCGGCGTTGCGCCGTCGTACAATATGCCTCAACAAAATATTTGAATTTATACAGATTGTGTATGTATTATTACAGAATAAATCTTCTATTGGATATGATATGCTTGCAGGACCTGTTAACCGGCGTTGCTCGGTGGAAGCATGCCCCCCCGCGTAAAAAAAATGAAAGTACGGCTATTGTTGCACAACCCTAATCCTCCGTATGTACAGAATTCCTTTAGAAATGGAACACCAACCTCGCTATGTTAAGAACAGCTTTCGGAATAGGCACCCCATTTTGTGCGTGTAGGTTGATTTATAAAGAAATTTGCCTGAAATGTAACTTTGATAATTGCTATCAGGATTCCCACGCGCAAATACTATAAATTAACGAAAACATTTGGTGGTTGCAGTGTCGCTCGGCCCGTGCGTACTAATATGACGGGCAGGGTATAGTTCAGGGTATGGTATTTTTGTTGGCAAAACTAGAGTTTAGGTGGCAAAATACTCTCTAACACTTTATCATTTAAAAGGAACTAAATTCCTGTAGTCATTGATACGTTACCATGTAAACGCTATTTCAGAAAGTGAACAGTTTTAAATTAGCAGAAAAAAGAAACAATGTAAACAGAAAGTTTTGTTTAAATAAAACAATTATTATTTATTTTAAACAATATATACAGATTTTTTTTATATTATAAAAAATATAAATAAAAATATTTATAATTTGAAACAACGAAAAACCTTTTAAATTTTAATTTTAGACAACAGAATCAGAATTTGTTTATAATTTTGAAAGAAATATTGTTCACAAACATTTTTCAGTATATAAACCCAAGAGAAAATACAAATCAGGTAAAAAAAAAAAAACCCCGTTTATTTTGCTTTGTAAGCAGTTTGGCTTTACACATAAAACTGAAATATTTAATATTACTTATAATTGTTTAAAGTACACACACACTTTAATTTGCTCTGTTACTTACTTTCGTGTAAAAATAAAAAGATATCATTTAATATTAGGGCGGGCGTTTAGAAAAAAACACGATCCACCTAATTCCACAACTGACACTTTTTTCACGTTAATCTCAACGATTACAAACTTAACTTTAAGAAAAACTATTGTCCCAATATTTTCTTGGTGATGGTCACAAATACGTTTTCAATTTAGTAGAACGTTATAATTGAAAACTGATCCCCGACAGTAAAAGTCATAAAAAATTTATTTTTACATTTTTTTTTAAATCTGAAAGTTAAGTTTGTAATCGATCAGATTAACTTGGAAAAAAAAGGAAGAAAGTGTAAATTGTGGAATTAAAAGGGGGAGGAGGTCAATTTCCTAACCGTCCGACAATATCTGTTCTAAGCGTTAAAAATACGGGGAAACATTTTTAAATATATATATATACATAAAAAAATAAAATTGGGAAAAATATCGCAAAAAAATTGTTTTGCCTTGTGGCGTATTTGCGTTTACAAATTTAACAAAGTTTTAGTTATAAGCGTTTAAAGTACGCGTAAAAATCGATTCCGAGTAAACCAACCATCGTTGTCAAGTCGGTGACAGTAAACAATAACGTCTTTGGCCCTAATTGGTATGTAAAAGCATCTTAAAGGCTTATATAAGTTGATTCAATATTATTCTTTATAAAACGCAAATAAGGCACAAATGCATAGTTAAGCTGAAATGACTTGTTTTTTTTTAAAATTAATTTTCCAACAGTATTTATTTTCAAATAACTGTGCTCATACACTTATATTACCACCGTGATATTTTTTAATAAATAGTATTTTCCAAATCAAGTTTTACGATATCCTTTTGTTTTTTAATTAAATTGTTAAATTTAAGTACAGAAAGAACCCTCCCCTCTCCATGTTAATAATCGCTTGCTAAATAGTAATGTTATTTATTTCGTCACGGTGCATAAGTTCGAATAATGCTCAATGCGCTATTAGTCATAATTACTCAATTAGTTCTTGGCGTAATTATGCAATTTAATCAATTCGATTTAACTTTCAATAGTGCTAAACATCGATTTCTCCTCTCTAGAATAAAAATTGTAAGAAGTATTAAAGAGTTACAAATTATAAAAGTTTCTAATTGTTTTGTGAATAATATAAGAAAGAATTATGTATATATTAGTAAAATAACTAATTGTTGTTTAGTATTTAAAAGAAATTGTTAATTTATTGTTTAACGATTGTGTCGTCAAGAGAGAGCAGCCATATTTGTAAAGGTTGACCGTGCTCGTTTATGTTATAAGATTGTAAACCGAAATAATCGGTTCGTTAGTTCTCAACCAATGGGAATGATGGATTTTTGGAAGGGAGAAATTGTTATTTAAGAAATGTAGAAAGGAAAGTTAATAGCAAATATCTAAGTTTATGATCCAATTACAAAGGCTGTAAACTTAATATAGTAATAATGTGGATACCTCTTTCCGGTGACGGCTGGGTGAGAGAATTAAGAAATAAGGGGAGAATTATGAACTACAAGTGATCGTGATGATGTTTCTCCTTCGAAGTAAAGTAGGGTTTATTTTAACGAATAAATGTGTCTGTGAAGGCGTTGCAAAGTTACATAAGATGGTATATAATAGCTTAGACATGAAGAAATTGTACGTGACATCTGTTGTTGCAATCTTACGGTAATTTGGTCCAAAGGGGAATTTCTGCAAGCAAAATATTATATAGAGATTACAAGGAATAATTTCTCGGTGGGCTAATTCGCAAGACCATTACAAAAAAAAAAAAATAAAAAAAAATAATAAAAAATAATAATAATAATAATAATAACGATATAATGTAAACTTGGTTTTATTAAATATATATATATATATATATATATATATATATATATATATTTCATTGAAATCAAACAGGAATTGGTGAAAGAAGCTGATTTTGTTAGCAGAACTTTCTAAACTTATATATATGTACGTATGCACACACGCACGCACACACACACACACACACACATATATATATGTGTGTGTGTGTGTGTTTGTGATATATATATATATATATATGTGTGTGTGTGTGTGTGTGTGTGTGTTTGTGTGTGTGTGTGTGTGCATACGTACATAAATATAAGTTTAGAAAATCCTGCTAACAAAATCAGCTTCTTTCACAAATTTCTGTTTGATTTCAATGAAATATATATATATATATATATATATATATATATATATATATATATATATATATAATGTACACACACACACACATATATATATATATGTGTGTGTGTGTGTGTGTGTGTAATAGATCATGTATTGTTTTCCGTTTTTTTTCAACTTAAAAGAAGCAAATCAACCTCTAAGTGGGAATAGAATCTAAATTGAAGAAAAAATGAAAAAAATGGATGAAGTTTGGAGAGTGGGTGGTGTACTTCCAGGATATTGCACTTTGATCTCAGCTTAAAGCCGAATAAGCAAAAATGCTAAGCAAACGCTTGAAGTTTTATAACTGAGAAGATAACGTTATAACAGGACACTTCAAAATAAATAAAAATAATGAAATATGCAATTAGAATTGTTTTAAGAGTAGAAGTCATTGCAGCGTCCGTTATTCACAGTGGTAATAAAAACCTTATGGAAGGTGACTTTAAAACTTGCTGCTGCGTTAAGACTAATGCAACCGAATTTGAAAACATGACGTCATTCTTCGCTGAAAATTGCTGGAAAGCGGATGCGTTGGATGTAGAATAACGTATGCTGACATAGTGGCTGATTTCATGCATGTGCGTGCTATATTTAGCTAATGAAGCAGTTATGAGAAAATACACGTGAAATGTACATTCCCGATAATCACGTGGCTCTTTGCTAAGACATAATCATGCCACAAGAAATGTATTTTAAGCTGCCTCGTTCGGTAAACAGCAGCCACCACTCTATCGTTTAACATTTCCACCATTTTTGAACGTTGACACAGTATCTACTTCACACCTACAACAGTATTATGCTTGTATTTTTACATTACGTTATACTGAGTGATTTTGCCGAGTAATCTTATTCCCTGTACTAGGAAATATTACATGGCTTTACGCATGTATATAAAAAGATTCCAGTTATGTTATGTCTATTCCATCTCGGCTTTTGCAAATGGGTTCCTAAGAAGTGTTTTCTTACGAAAAAATAATTCGTTTGATTACAGATAGACAAAATAGCCTGTAACACTATCCATCTGTCTTTAACAGTACACCAATATAATATTATTGTAATAATTGCGTTTATAAAGAATTATTGTTTTCCATGGGCCCACAATGAGATACAGACTAGTGTTATTTGCCTCATTGGTTAATTATCTTATTAATGATAAATGGATGGGTACAGCAAATAGAAATTTTAGAGGTCGGGTATTTCGATCTTATCCATTTTCAAAGTATCCGTTTAGTTATTACAGTATTATTGACGGTATGTTCCGCGCCATTTACCATAGACAGCTTACTTTCAAACCTTCGTTTCTTTGTCAACCCCGATGTGATGTCATACGCTATGTCGACTAACGTCTGTTTAACCTGTTAAACCTTAGAGCAAACTTTCAGGTCTCTTCTTGAGTTGGAAGCCATGTTTAGTTTCAGAACTATTTCCGATAGTTAGTTGTTCTATACAAGTCCTGGAGGTGATTGGATCGCAGTAGTCAGTCGTTTTGTTCAGATTACTGACTTCATAATTTTTTAGCCACAGAGCAAAAGATTCTTCCTGTGTTGAGACGAAGAAAGCATATGCAAGTTTGCTAAAGAAAAGGTTTAATTTTTATGGGGCAATTCTGGTTTCTGATTGGTTGGTTGGGAATTGATTTGATTCGTCAGTTCCTAGGAGCATTTTTTATAAATAGAATCTCCCAACTGTGAGTGACCATACCCGCATTATTAGTAAAAATATTGAAGCATCTCTCCTACTTTATCTTTAGTGGAAATGAGTATTTCTCAAATTTCGTGTCACTTGATATGTACTTATTTTTCTATTTGTAGTCGTAATCTAACATACGGCCATCAATTATTTAACGATATATCTACAAACATTTTTTCTAAAAATCAAACTTACTGATACAAATGAAAACGGCATATATTAAATCAGCTCCATTGTTAGGACTTTGGATCGACCATTGCTTATAAATATAACAAAATAAAAATATACACACTTATACGATATTCATTATATTGGATGTAAGTTTAGAAAATTCGATAGCAACCTCGTTACAGACACACATATATGTGTGTGTGTGCACATTCACAAGCAGACTATTTTACTGTATTACATCTCTTCAATACGTTTTGACAGGCAATGATCGCAACCGTCTAGATGGCATTGTCAAATGCTAAAAACTCCATTTTCTTACAAAACGAGTATGTGCTAGTAGCAGATTAGGATTTTACTTAACAATAAGCCTAACCAACACAGAAAGCCTTTTTAATCATCCATAGATACATGAAGAAAACAGGTTCAACTATATTGATAAAATGAACTGAATTATTATAGATAAATTATTCACGGGCACATGTTCCACCGTTTCTACAGCTCAGTAACGCGGCTGGTCATACGTAAGTTCGATTCCACTATCACAGAGTTTGTGGTCGGGTGGAAAACCACTACACTACGAAGCGCGGCTGTAATTACGTGAAGGTTTGTCGTCTTAAAGCTATGCTGAGTTTCCCTGGATGTACCTAAATATTGGCGTTGAGAGAGTCCAATCTCGGTTTAAAACGTAATTAACTTTTTTAATGTTGTCCTCACGTTTTGATTTTTAAAAAAATTATATTTTCACCCCAAACAAGGCATATTGCCACTTTGATATAGGGCGCTATTATCAGGGACCTAAGTAACAGGGGTACTATGTAGGGAGTTTAGCAGCAAGATGTCTGTTCACATTACACTTGAACTTCTGCATGTCAATACAGTTGGAGAAGCAGGAAACCGGAACAGAATTCCAAAGTCCCGCCGTTCTAGGGAAACAGCATTTAGAGTAAAAGGCTTTCTTACATCTAGGGATCTCAACTGTGTAGGGGTGGGACTTTGCTGCTTTTCGGGTTTGTCGTTGGTATTTTCATCGAGGGAGTATAAGTGCTTGTACTTCGTCAGAGCATCCACCATTAAAATACTTGAAAACAGGCAGAGGGAGGCAACATTTCATCGGTGGGGCAGGGGCTGATGTTTAGATGACAATTCAAGACTTATTAGGTTGGCGACTCTCTTTTGAACCCTGTCCAGGAATGAGAGACTAGTAGCAGATGCACCACCCCAAAGGTGACAGCAGTACTCCATACATGGGCGAATGGTGGCTTTGTAGAGGTACAGGATACTTTCAGGCGTAAGTAACTTCCTAGCACGATAGAGAGAGCCCACCTTCTTTGCAGCAGCCTTAGCAATGATCTCAATGTATCTATTCCAACTTATGTTTCCTGTGAACGTTAAGCCAAGGAGCTTGAACGAAGTGCTATCAGATAAAATATCTCTAGCCATAGCTATTGGTGGTTGGTAAGGTTTCATGTAATTATTAAAGGAAACTACCTTTGTTTTGGCAGCGTTGAAAGTTACCATCCATTTATGATCCCATTCCACTACAGAGCTAAGATCTTCTTCTAGGGTTTCTGCCATTACCTTAGATATGTGCTCATTCGGTTTCTCCAGGTGCCTGCTATAGAGCATGGTGTCGTCGGTAAACATACCCATCTAAGAGACAACTTTATCAGGTAAGTCATTTATGAATATCAGAAATAATAAAGGTCCAAGGATCGATCCCTGAGGTACACCCGCATTATTTGATAATTTTAAAGATTATTGAAAGAGCTGGCCTAAAATAACAATACGCAAAATTTTGAAGCAGGCGTTGCAAAACTCTATGTTTATCGAATGCAATTAAAAAACAAAACAATGAATAATGGCGTCTTTAACATAATTTTTTTTACATGTATCAATAATTTTTCGAGAATATTAAAGTGAGTTCTGCCACAACTAGACTAGATAAATGAATCGGCAAATACGCACAAAAACACCATCATTGCTAGCAAGAAAAAAATTTTCTAAACAATCCTGATAATGGCCTTGGTATAAACCGAAAATTAGAAATATATACATCGGTAAAAATGAGCGTGTGAGGACACTTCTAAACCTATATACTCAACGAATTTTTAATCTATGAACTTGAAATTTGGTCCGAGGGATGGGTCTTTCAGATGATACCTGTTTCAGCTCGATCCAATGCTGCTGACGAATACAATGCGGACATAAGAATACACACACAAACACACACAAACCGAAGCATAAGATTTATTTTATTGATTATAATATTATTATCCGCAATCTGGGGAATATGTTGGATGGCTTAAGGGGACAGCACACCATTACTTAAAATATTTAGACAGGAGTTACTTTCAAATAAAAAGTCCTCATGTCAGTGTCTCTGAAAAACTCTTATACCGAGAGTCTGGTGTCTGGTAGACATTCATCCCCAGTAGGACTTCAAGTTCTCTCCAGTAGGCAAAGTTCTCTCCTTTAATATTGTGTATAAATGTATAACTTAATATGCATAAAACATATTAATTTTTTAATGTATAAAAATATTTAAAATATAATCGTATTTATACATATACATTTTTCAGAAGTAACATCGATTGTAAGTTTTAAACATGTCTGAATGCCCTATATACCAAATTTTAAGTCTATAGATGAATAAGTCGTTGAATATATAGGTTGAGATGAATAAGTCGTTGAATATATAGGTTGAGAATGTACTCACACACATTCTCACTTTTATAGAAAAAATTAACAGGCCGGCCAGCGTTGCGCGGTCGAAAATATGCGTATAATATTTGAATACATACAAAAATTGAGACATGTACATGCAAGTATTATATTTTTTAAAACAGTTCATTTGTTGAAAGTAAAAAAAAATACTTGGGTTGATACTGAAACTAAAACCCAAACACAGTAAGTAAAGTATGACAACCATTAAATCATCTTGGCAGGATCTTTAAAATGTGTTTTCAAACCTACTTATTTTCAGCATAATGAATCTGTTATGTGAAGTATCCACACATGTGCATTCTTGGAGCGATTAGCAAACAGATAAAAATCCGGCGACCCCCCCAAGTACCTATCTTTCAATTTCTACCCCTTAGCAGAACTTTTTTCGAATAAAAATCGATTAAAAAGTTTTCCACATGTATCAAAAACCATATAAACCCAATTTTCACAAATTTTAGATAGTCGACGTTAAAAAGCTATTCTTCGTATTTAATCGGAACTAGTGGTAAACTGAAATAAATATCAATTCAAAGTTCATAAGAGGAGTCATAACACTTTTATTTTTAATATTCTCCTCGTTGCTTTTGTAGACTCTTATATTTATTGCTTTTAGATCAAGTAAGAAAAATATTTGATTGTGTGTTTATTTCTGTTATTACATCGGCATCACACATAAATTTAATGTCTACTTTTTTCATTCGTAGCGATCAGAACTTATTAATATTGAAAATCGATTGGCAAGTTTATTTACTTCAAATTCTAGAAGCCATCAAAGTAAGACGAATATTTATTCATTCCTCCAGCAGACTGAAAACATTTTATTTCCACTTCAATTCGACTCAACACGTGTCGAACTGGCTTCTTCCATTAACTCGATCAACTGAACTAGATTTGTAAAGTAAAAATGACGTCAGGTCTACGCCAACGCCACAAATCTGGATGAATAATACAACGACTAATGAGAACAGAGGTTTCAATTTAGCGTAAGTCAGCTCTGCTTTAAACCTGCCAAAACGTTTTGATGAAGCCATTATTTTATTTGCACGGTGAGTCTCAATATTTACTCAATATTTACTGGTAAGTTAGGCATAAATATCCGTAAAAATATTTTTAGAAATTGTATGAAATTTAGTTATCACTAGCTGAAGTACTCGGCGTTGCCAGGTTGTATAAGAAATATTTGTGTATTTTTGTCCTGATACATTATAATAAAATAGATTAAACAAAACATAAATTCATAATGTTTGTTGTTGTTGTTACGAAAATCATATTCACTGAAATAAACTATTCTATTTTTTTTTATTTATTTTACTTCAGTAAGTATTAAGAGATCAAGGGGTTCCCTCCTGGAGCTAACACTTGATTCTGTTATGATGTAAATTTATATCCGAGGGCTCTTTTAAGAATAGATGCTGTTCCCTTTATGGCTGCTATTTGTATTTCGTTACAGCTTGGTCTTCCTGGGATTGCTTCTAAGTATTTTTGAAGGTTCTTTTTTATTAACCCAGTTGCTTCTATCACAACTGGTATGATGTTTATTTCTTTCAGAGACCATGTCGTTTTTAGATCATTTTTTAGGTCCTGATATTTTGTTATTTTTTCCCGTTAAGGGAAGTGAAGTGTTGTTTTAAAAATGATGGATAACAGAACTGATAATTTGGTCCCCGTCGTTCATGGTTTCCTTAAAAAGTATGAACTGTATTCGCCTTCGTCCGTGATGGATATCATTCATTACAATGTTGAACTTTGTTACGAAAACTGCTAAATGTGAAGAAAGGAATTTTACTCAGTCTAGTGATTATTTACAATTTATTAGTTACGAAAAATTCTATTTTGCATGAAAATAAACGTCTATTTCGTTTTATAATTGTCTTTGAATTATTTGAATGCAGTAAATGTTTTTTAAAAAATTCTAAAAAAAAAACCCCAACAAAACAGAACCAAAAACACGAAAAATTGTAAGGAAAGCTTATCAGAAAAATAGAAAATAATATAAATGCAATCATTCGAAAAATTTACATTTTTTGTTTGAAATTAATATTTGTTTATCTGAATGAATAAAATATGCAACCATATTTTCGTATATGTAATGTAACGTTCGAAATTCTTATTTCCGAAAAAAATCTCACTCACTCGGAAACTTTCTGTATGAAATTAATATGTGTTTATCTAATCGGTGAAAGAATAAAAAGATGAATAGATATGTATTCGTATATTTGAGTTAACGTCTGAAATTATTATGTCCTGATGAATAAAGGAAATACAACGTCTGAAATTCTTAGCACTTTAAAAATAAAAATAAAACGATTGCATTCTGAAACATAAAGAATTATTGGTACTTGTGCAGTGTACGGACCGTGCTGAAATAATAACGCTATTATTTATAAAGCCATTCTTTAATATATGAAAAGGGCTTGTTGATAACTATTCTTCACTTTCACCTAAGAATTAAAAAAAACACCATAAAATTGTAAATAAACTTTTAAATCTTATCTGAAACATAACACAGGGCGTACACTGCAAAAACATCGAATTTTTCTTTGAAAATAATATTTTTTTATCAAATCGCTTAATGAATAATGAAAAAAACGATATATAGATGTGTCTGCGTATATTTAAATTGAGGTCACAAATGCTTATTTCTTTAAAAATAAAGAAAAACGCAATGGTTCGGAAACGTAAGAATGCTTATATGAAACCAATATTTGTTTATTTAATCGGTGAAACAATAATTAAAAAGGGGTGAAGCTATGTAAATAAACGGAGTTAGGAAGGATTGTCGTTTAGTTGTATGAATACTCTCTTACCCTATATCGAGCAAAAGGGAATAAGATGACACCGCTATCTCATTGAAAGTAAACAGAAGGTTTTCACAAGTAAAAAAATGAATAATATAAGTTCAGAGTTTTAAATAAAAATAATTTTTTTTATTTAAAAAAAAACAAAACTTTTTCACAAATAAAAAAGAAAACAGAACTTTTCATTTTTATTTCAGATTTAAATAACACACGGTACTTATGCAGGTTTTGAACACCCGGTTCAAAATCCGAGTATCTAATAAATAAATCAGCGCCTTTCGTTTTCGTTTCCTCCAGAAGCATTGCTTCATTTTTTGTGGTCGTCTTTTGGGTCGTGTAACTCGTTACCGGATTTTAGTGAAGCAATATCTAAAAAAATAAGGAAAAAAAAAACTAGAAAAAAATTAAAATTAAAGGTTTATAAATGTAAAGATGTTTTTTAATTGTACAAAAATGCCGTTTCAAGGATTATAAAAAAAATTAGAAGGGGCTGAAATTAGGATTAAAAAAATTATATCCTTAAAATTACTATAAAATAAAACCAGTGGAGATAAAGTTTTGCTTTAAAACTTTTGCTTATTTATAAAAAAATATTTCATCTGTAATTTAAAAATGTTCTGTTTTTCTTTATTTGTGAAAAGTTCTGGTTTTTTGTTTATTTGTGAAAAAGTTTTATTTTTAAAATAAAAGAAATTATTTTTATTTAAAACTTAACTTATATTAATCATTTGTTTACTTGTGAAAACGTTCTGTTTACGTTTAGTGAGATAGCGGTGTCACCCACTTTATTCCCTTTTGGTCGATAAAGGGTTAGAGAGTATTCATACAACTAAACGACAATCCTGTTGTGAATACATATTTTTTGTTCTTATGAAAATCATATTCACGGAAATTAATTAATCTACAGTAAGCGAAGTGTCGAAGGTAACTGAATGCATGTATTGTCATCATAGATGTAAAATATAAAGTACATGGGACATTTTATCTGATTAGGTATGAATTTTCTAAAAAAACAACACACCTGTATTTGTGTTGTCATAATGTGCTGTGTAGGAAAGCTCTATCCGAAAAATTAAAAGTAATAAAAACGCACGCATTCGGGAAAAGTCTCAGTTTTGTTTGTTACTAATATTTGTTTATCTAATCGATAAATGAATATAACAATATATATAGGCATGTTTTTGTAAATGTAATGTAAAGTTACAAAAAGAACGCACGCATTGGGAACGTTAGAATTCTTGATACATGTGCAGTGTATGAATTATGCTGAAATAATAACGTTGTTATTTAGAAAGCCATCCTTTACATGAGAGGGGGGTCTTTTTTTAAAAACTGTTCTGCACTTTCACTTAACAATTTAATAAAATAAAAGTTCCATATACATTTTCTTTACTTTAGAAATTCTATCTGAAATGTAACCCTGTGCATGCAATGCAAAAATATTGAATATTATTTGGAATCTAATCGGTCAAAGAATAATTATAAAATTTATATAGATATGTCTTCGTATATTTGAATTAATCTCTGAAATGCTTACTTTTATAAAAATAAAGAAAAACGCACGCATTTGGAAGCGTTAGAATTTTTGATTTGAATGTAATTAATATTTGTTTTTCTAATCTTTAAATGAATAATAAAAAAATACAGGTTTTTCTTCGTATTTAAAAATTTAAAACCGCGAGTAAAATTTACGTATTATTTAATTTTTTTCATTAATACAAAGACATAAAAAATGAGTGTGTGTCATTAGCTGAAATTGAAATCAAAACATCTAGCATTCCAGCCTGATGTTGTTTAATGAACACTTTGAGGAATGAAAATGTCGGCTCGTGGGAATGGGCATTTTGTATGCAAATTTGTCGATGTCTGTACGCGATATACATATATGTAAACAAAGATATTACTTGCTACAAACCATCATGCATGAATATTATTTCTTGAGAATTTCAGTGTTTTAGAGTTTACCTGTTAAATATTTACACACACATACATGCACTGATTTATCATATAGATTGTATTTTTTATCATCATAAGATGGAAGGTGATGGGGGTTCAGTGGTTAACGACGATGGCTTATAACCTGGGTGTCTCAGTTCCCGTTTTCACTTTCACTTAAGATGTTGGCAACCTATACGTGATCCCTCCCGTAAGTAACTGATATCATTATCAAAATAATTCTAACGAGAATGCAAGGGAAACCCATACAACATTCAAATCACCGGATTCATATGATTGTGACGCGAGTGGTTGGGCAGGACTTTGAAGACCGCCACACCAACAATAAAGATAAGTGTCACACACACACACACATACACACAGACACACACACACATATGTATATATATATATATATATATATATATATATATAATTCGCATATGCCGAGAGATAGATTGAAACAGCAAAAAAAAAAAAAATAAGAGTAATTATTGTTTTGTCTACTTCTAACGATGAGGATTTGGTGAAATATCTCTTCAGCTGAGCTAGAGAGATGACCTCGGATGGCCTCCAATACATTGATCGGTCATAAGAATCACAAGTGTACTTGAAGTTTATTGATATGCGAGAAGTCTTGAATTGGCATGTGACCATTCCCCTTCTAACGGTGGATTCCGTGGAGGGTTTTGCTTGGTTACCGAGGTGGTTGGGTCGGTAAGACTCAACGATCCCCTCGATATAAAGGAGGTTGCACGCCCGATTTTAGACAATGTTGGGAACAGTTGCAGAGAGTGACAACAGAGCTGAGTTGACGGCCGTGAAGCATACCAAAAATCGATATTAGGAAGCCGAGGAGATCTTCAAGTTTTATGAAGAGGTGAGGATAGCAACCCGAAAAACAGTAATTTTGATAATGAAAAGCCCTTTTTGAAAAGAGAAAAAGGACCAAAGCCAGCTTATCACTCGAAACTTCGTAGATTTGCACCACGAGATCTTTGTAAACTGAAAGAGGAATTAATACTGCGAATTAAATCAAGAAAAGCCCATTTCATTGAAAAAAAAATTATGAAATACAGTGCCAATTCGTTAAGTGGTTGCGAGAAAGAAGTGAATATTTTCTCCTCCCTCTGCTAGAGACAAGAATTACTGCTGTAATCTTATCAGTGACGGGCAAAAAATGAAACAAGGCGCGACAATATTTTTCTGACAGTTTATTTTATTGTTTTTCCTCATTATTCTTTTCTTGAACAGGAAACCTTCATAGAGTCAGTTAAACCTTCGAATATTGTTTACAACACACACACACACACACACACACACACACACACACACACACACACACACACACACACACATATATATATATATATATATATATATCACAGACAAATATAAAGACTTTTGTTAATTTTTTTCTGTCTACCTCTTTTGTTCGTTTTGTTTTGAAATGATTGTTGACAATGTTTTCTTTGTAGAACTTTAGTGCACGATACAGACACAACACCAATCGCGCAGGGGCGTTTTTTTTTCTTTACAGCAGTAACGCCACATAAATTGAGTGAATGAATATCTCCTTTTTACAGTGGGAGCGCCGCAAAACGCACAATGTTATTAGATCAATTACGGCCACAGAAAAAAATCGAGAAGTGAGATTGACCGTTGAGTGAACATTGTGACCCCGTGACCCAAATAAAAAGTTTACACACCGTGGGCCTATCATGAAGGTCATATTTATGTCCGATTCCGGAAGCTAAAGACTCTGTAAAACTGGGATCAGCAGGACGTTATGTCTTGTAACTAGTCGATCGTGACGTAGCACGGCACCGAGAGTAAGTAGAAGCCTGTTAACTGAAAAATGTCTGCAGGCAATGTAGGCACGCTTTGTTAGACTGTCAGTACTATATGAGGGCCATTTGCTGTAGTTTGTTTTGCAACACCGAAGAGTTGTGATACAGTGTAACAGTTTGTCTATGCATACCTTTATATATATATATATATATATATATATATATATATATATATATATATATATATATATATATATATATACTAGCATGGGTGCCTGGCGTTGCCCGGGTGTTTGGATGTGTATGCTGAGCAAAAAATAAATAAATAAATAAATAAATAAAACAAAACAAAAGAAAGAGTCATTTTTTTTTAACTTTGACCCTTATTATGACCCCTTAACATTTATTGTTTGGGGCTACAAATCGAGTTATTTAGATCCATGACCAAGGAACCTATATCTAAAATTTCAAGTGTTTAGACCCAAAATTGTCGGAGGAGTTTGGTAGAGTTCTGAAAGATCAAATCGTTTAACATTGACCCCTTAACAGCCAAATTTCTGGCCGAAAATCGATCACATAAATTTTCCCAAATCTCAGTACCCTGTATATTAAATTTCGAGTCTGTAGAATAAAACTTGAGAGAGTTATTGCGTAGGAAAATTCACACACACACACACCCACACCCACACACACACACACACACACACACACACACACACACACACACACACACACACACACACACACACATAGAGACAGACACACAGATACACAGACACGTTCACTTTTATATAAGTATATGTATAAATATACTCAAAGATGGTGTAAATATCATAAAATACAACTGCAACTACACTTCCGATTTGTCGGATTTATGTAATCATGAACATATTCTTTTTTTATATTTAATGAGTTTCTTCTGATGAGTCATAACTTTAAGGATTGGTATAACTAATGGTTGAAATATAACTGAATTAGCATATTTTCCCCATAACGTTATATATATGCATATATAGATAATGTAATAAGCATATTTTTCTCATAAATTCTTCTAGCTCGTCCGTCGAAGTCGACGATGACCAAGGTATCAATCAGTTCTGCGTTGGGGGTTGGTAGGTCCTGAGATGGCTGATGAGGCCAATTCGTGCTCGGCAGACTCTTCCACACTCTGGACACGTGAAGGCGGTATCGGCAGGCTGTGAACAGGCAGATCTCTCCTTCCTCCTCTTGCGCTTCTGCTGGTCGTGTGTCATGCGTTGATCCTCTGCCCTGTCGGCTCCTAGGCTGATGGCGCAACGCCAGGCAAAACGTTCCGCAGCGCGACTCTCCCAAGACTGGGGGTTGATGTCAAAGTTTTTGAGGGAGGTTCTCAGGCAGTCTTTATATCGTTTCTTTTGGCCTCCTGCATTCCGCTTTCCCTGGCTGAGTTCCCCATAGAAAAGTTGTTTGGGGATTCGGCTGTCATGCATGCGATAGACATGGCCTGCCCACCGGAGCTGGGTTTTGCGGATTATGGTGGTGATGGTATGGAGCCCCGCGCGCTTCAAGACTTCTGTGTCAGGAATTCTGTCTTGCCAGCGGATGTTGAGAAGATTACGGAGGCATCTGAGGTGGAAGCCATTCAGCTGTTTTTCATGTCTTTTATGAAGTTATGTACCAACCCGCCCCAGGAGATGCTTACCCAAAACCCGGCATCACTGTCAAAGGGCAGAAGATCCATGCTGTGGAGCAATTCACCTACCTTTCACAGCCGTAGAGTAGGGTTGTCAGGACGACTGCTTGGTATACTTTCAGTTTGGTTGCGAGTGTAATGCCTCTCCTCTTCCACACATTGTCTCTAAGTCTTCCAAATGCACTGCTCGCTGTAGAGGTCCTTTGTTTAACCTCAATGTCAATGTTGGCGGTGCGGGAGAGGGTGCTGCCAAGGTAGGTGAATTGCTCCACAGCATGGATCTTCTGCCCTTTGACAGTGATGCCGGGTTTTGGGTAAGCATCTCCTGGGGCGGGTTGGTACATAACTTCTGTCTTCTTTGTACTGATGGTGAAACCAAATTTGTCACAACTGGTGGAGAATCCGTCCATTTGACGTTGCATCTCTACCTCATTTGGGGCATTAAGGGCGCAGTCATCGGCAAAGAGAAGGTCTCTGATGATGGTTTCCCTCACTCTCGTGACTGCCTGCATTCGCCTGATGTTAAACAATTTCCGATCACATCTGTACTTGATGTCAATGCCAGAGTGACTGTCTTTGAAAGCGTCCTGGAGCATGGCAGAGAAAACCATGCTGAAGAGCGTCGGGGCTAAGACACAGCCCTGCTTTACTCCGTTGGTCACAGGGAAGGGCTCTGAGGAGTCGCCGTCATCCAGGACACGGGCGGTCATGCCCTCGTGGAACTGCCTGACAAAGACGATGAACCTGTCTGGACAACCAAATTTTTCCATGATCCGCAAGAGACCATTTCAGCAAACAGTGTCGAAGGCCTTAGTCAGGTCGACGAACGTGGTGTAGCGGTCCCGGTGCTGCTCGACACACTTCTCCTGCAGTTGGCGTGCAGCAAAGATCATATCAGTCGTCCCGCGGCCCGCTCGAAAGCCACACTGGCTCTCGGGAAGACGACCATCTTCAAGGTGCACCAGCAGGCGGTTGAGAAGGACGCGGGCCAGGATTTTCCCGGCGATGGAAAGAAGGGATATCCCGCGGTGGTTGTCACATGACTGACGATTTCCCTTGCGTTTGTAAATGTGAACAATAGTAGCATCACGAAAATCTTGGGGTAGTTCTTCACTCTCCCACATGGATTGGAAGAGTTCTGTCAGTCTTACAAGAAGTGTAGGTCCCCCAGATTTGTATACTTCTGCTGGAATTGAGTCGGGGCCAGGAGCCTTCCCAGAGGCAAGTTGCTTGATGGCTTTGCTTACTTTCTCTGACGAGGGTGGGATGTCGAGCTCCTCGTTTATAGGCTCCTGGCGTAGTCGGTTGATGGCTTCATCGTTGATGGAAGATGGCCGGTTTAGCACGCTGTTAAAGTGCTCTGCCCATCTATCAAGGATCTGCTTTTTGTCATTCAAGAGAGCTGTTCCATCGGAGCTAAGCAGGGGGGAGGAGCTAGAGGACTGGGGACCGTATACAGCCTTCTTCAGCTCATCGTAAAACTTCCTCATATGATGGCTATCGGCATGCTCCTGGATCTCATCTGCTTTGGCGCTAAGCCAGGCATCCTGCATGGAGCGGAGTCTGGCCTGCACCTCTTTGCGAAGCACTTGGGGTCACTCTGATGTGCACGGAGAAGTTGGCGTTTCTCCTCCAGGAGGGGTTGAATCTCATAGTCATTTTCATCAAACCAGTCCTGGTGCTTCTTTTTCTTGGGTGCAATGATTTTGAGAGCGATGGAGTAGGTGGAGTCTCTGAGGTGTGCCCACTGATCTTCAATAGTGTCCGAGATGGTAAGGGGGACAGGTAGCTTGTCGTTGATTGTTTCCTGTAGCTCATGGATGACATCTGGACTTTTCAGTTTCTCCACGTCAAGGCGCTTTGTGACTTTCTGGCCCTGAGGCCGCCTCTTGGGTTGGATTTAGAGGCAAATTTTGGATATGATCAGGCGATGGTCTGTCAAACAGTCGGCACCACACACAACCTTGGTCAACCTTACATCTCTCCTGTCCCTTGCCTTGATGATGACGTAGTCGATCAGATACCAGTGGTGGGAGCGTGGGTGCATCCAGGACGTCTTGCTACGGGTGGGTAGGCGGAACATGATGTTGGTGATGGAAAAGTCGTGTGCAGCGCAGAGGCTGAGCAACCGTAGGCCGTTGCTATTGCACTTGCCCACTCCATGGTGGCCAAGGACCCGGTCCCAAGTGGAATGGTACGTGCCAACGCGGGCATTGAAGTCGCCGAGGACGATTAGCTTCTCTCTCTGCGGAGCAGCGGAGATGAGGCTTTCCAGATCTTCATAGAACTGGTCCTTGGTATCTTTGGGGTTAGTCATGGTTGATGCGTAGGCGCTGATCAGTGTGACGGTTCTTCCCTTGCTGAGCGGGAGTTGCATCTTCATCAGCCGGTCATTGATGCCGTCTGGGATGCTGACCAGCTTCCTCACGTGCTCAGTCTTGATGGCGAAGCCCACGCCAGCCTCTCTGCGCTCCTCGCTGCTGCGTCCACCCCAGAAAAAGGTGTAGCCGCCACCTGACTCTGTCAGTTGACCCTTGTCTGAGAGGCGAGTCTCACTGAGGGCTGCGATGTCTACCTTATAGCGGGCAAGCTCCCTTGCTACAAGAGCAGTTCTTCTCTCGGGTCGGTCAGCTCTGGTGTTGTCGAGCAAAGTACGAATATTCCATGATGCTAAGGTAAGCACCAACCCTTTCTTTCTCATGTCTCGACCGCTGTGAGGGAAAACCCGCCAGCCGCGGTATGCTGGCCAGAGGTGATAGTGAAGCAGCTATGTTTAGGGCTCCTTTTATCGCCCAGTCCTCATGCCATGGAGGCGAGCAGAGTGATCCTGAAAAGGACTTCTCAGTCGGCCAGCCAGTTGCCTGCACTCCATCGCTGCTTCGGTCGAGTGGAGTACGACCGCTTTCTGGGCCGCCTGTGTGCAGGTTTGCAGCTACAGCTCTCAGTGATTTTCACACCTGCTGCTTTGCCGCTCGCCCATTGCCACAGGGCTTCTGTTGGGGTTTCTCCCCTAGCCTTATCCATTTCCATGACTCTCACAAGGCAGTGAAGCCATTTGACCCATGGCTGGGATAGGGATTGGTAATGTGTCAGGGCATGTCCACACGTCGGTGGGCCGTAGCACAGTTCCTCTGGGACTCCCTACTGTTCCGAGATCCTCTACTGATTCAGCCTGGAGTCGCATGACAACCAGTTACCGTGTGTGACCACGAGGAGGCACAGCAGAGGTCTTGATGATGGAGAGGCTGTGTACTGGCAGGAGAAGACTTACGCACTCGGCTTCTCGTTTCGCGCAAGGCTAGCCAGTGGTGGTTGCTGAGAGCGAGATGGTGAGTCAGCCAAGACGTTACCTTATAGCTAACACACTTGCGCGTCACATCACACTGTGTGCATTGCACACACACATATGTTAATAAATACACACACACATATGTGTGTGTGTGTGTGCATATGTGTGTGAGAGACACGGGCAGAGGAGATGCTAATCCGAAAGAAATACTAGAAATGTTCAGCAATCAGTTACTTGCAAGAGTTAATAAGCCATGTATTTATGGATTTGTCTCAGCGTCATGCCTGACGTAACAGCTAAATTACTAAATAAATTTGATTTTAAGCGACAATCTAAACAAATCTGAAGATTCAATATACATTGCAAGCAATACTAAGAATACAATTGTGAATTAATTAAGACTTTATAAAGTCATAGCTTATGGACAGTAAGTATACTACATCCGTGAATTAGATAAAGGGTTCCGTCTGAAATACCGTGCATATTTTCGAGCTCGACAGAAAGATTCCCGAGTTTAACAAGATACACGAGAAAAACGTCGGAATATACATCAGTCGAGACACCATGAAAATAATATTAAAGATGGGAATAGTAGCCCGAAGAATGCAAATAATACCAACCATATTTTTATACTATTTATCTATTCTTAGACTTGATTAGTGTTCAGGAGTGATGGCGAAAAGTGTTTTTATTTGCTCTAACGTTAAACGTTTGATATTCATGAATTAACAAAAATCGAAATGTAACATATCAATCATAGAATACCGAATAAAAGATATCGAAAAAATAGATGCAATTGAGATTATCTATTATATCGGCTATTTGTATTAAATGCATCAAGATAACGTTTATCATAGAAACGTTTTTTTTTGCTTCGAAGCTTTGATGTGGTTGTGAGTTATCACGTCCATTTGAATATTGAAGTTATATCTAATAAAACGATTAAATTTCCGGATCTCAGCAATGGCATATCAAGGAGAAAGAATAAAATGAAAGACAGGTAGAGAGGCAGTAAAAAGCATAAACATATTGACAGATACATGATGCTATAGCTTCAGTTTTAAAGAAAACAGTTCTCACATAACGTTGTTGTATTCACGTTTATGTATAAAAAAAATCGTCTTTAGAGTTAATATAATCATGCGAGTTTATTTATGATACGGGAATGGGGACTTTTGCCAAAGCTGTCTATAAAGATGAAGACAGCTGTCAGTTAAGTGTCGTTTATATGAACCATATTACGAGAATAATCGCAGTATCTTTTGAGATGAATAAAATAAACTCATTTCAGTTTCTGAGATGGGATGTTATATATTTAATGAGTTTGATTATGTTTCTGTATTTTTTTTTTAGATAAGGATTGATTATATTATTTGAATTATTTAAACTACTATTCTCATCTTGAGTATTATTCTAATAACTTTTCAATCGATGTAAGCTTCGATTTTCTTCAGCTGTATCTTATCGGACTTGGAAATCTTCTGCCGAATCGGGAGTTCTCATGGAAGTTCGAACTGAATCCTTTTCTTTATGTGTGGGGTTAGTAGGCTCTCCTCTCGCAAGCTTTGCCAGAGTAGTAGTTTTAAGTAAGTAGCAATTGCATTTTTATTACTGCTTACACTGGAGATTGGATTTATCCCCCCCCTAAAGAGTATCACTTCGATCTGGATTTTTATTTAAGAACTTTATCCGTTACGCAAAAGGCCATGCATTAAATAAAATGTTCGAAATCCGTGCAGATTCCAGAGCTGAACAGAAAGATTTCTGAGTTCGACAAGATACACGTAAATACGATCGGAGGTTATGCATAAACTAACACGTTGTTAGAATAACACTCGAAATGAAAACAGAAAACATTAATGTCTGTCTATGTCTGGTATATCTGAAGGGGATGACTATCCAAACCAATCCATATAAAAATGTGCTTTTATGCACTTAAGGCAAGTTTCCTTAACTTCGCAAACTTCATAAAAAAGAATGGGAAAAACTGGAATCGAGGGGAAGGTTGCAAACACACAACGGAGAGCAATAACTAAAAATGCTGCAATCTTAAGGACATCTTTAGAATGCGGATACTGCAATTGCTGGCCGGACACGTGAAAAATGTAACAGGTATAAAACAAACCGATACAGGAATAGCACATAGGGCCAAGAAAAAACTGAAACCACAAATGTTGTGTCGGTACCTACTGGCACCAAACCAAATAGTCGAGAAAGGGCGGGGGATGAAAAAAAACGAGGAGAGAAAGCACTAACCAGACTTCGACTAGATAAGTGCGCAGAGGGTCGGATCTTTGAGGGTTTATTGACTCCCAAAATCCAGTGATGACCAATGGTCATTGCCAGCGATAACTCAATGGCAAACGGAAAAATTATCAAAATAGGTGAAGGGAAATGGAAATTAGGAGAGACTTGTTGCCACATAGAATCCAGGAACACCAGCGATCGTTGTCATTGAAACATATCTGATGATAATCCGTTGTGATCATTCCTCGTAAGTAAGTAAGTAAATAATAATAATAATAATAATAATAATAATAATAATAATAATAATAATAATAATAATATCCCAAAATATTCCGATTAGAAAAATGTGGACAAAACTGACACAAAACTGCTCCGTCTTATTTGAAAGATAACAATAAATTAATTCGACGATATACTATTACACACATGCGCACTGAAGCTACAGACGTCATTACGAACGGCCAATAGTCTCACGACAATTACTCGCCCCATTTAATCATAAATAAGAAATTGCTTTTTATTGATTAGGTGAAATTTTCATTCAAAACGTGGCTAGCCCCTCTGGGATAACCAACTCGTTTTGAGCAGGCTTCATTTATCCGCGACTTATTCTGTGCGTCCTTCATAAATCCAAAGACATCGCCGATCGACAACTCGCCATTGTGTGATATCGTGTTAATTCATTTCTATGACTTTAGCCGTTTATTAGCCTTTAACTATTTTCCACCAAAATGTCTCCATTTCGCCTTTGTACCTCTCTTTGTTAAAATCGTTCAGTCCAATAGACTTGGCTGTCGCTTTGTCTCACTATACCTTTATATATACTAGCTGTGCATGTAAAATTAGAATAAAACTAATATATATATATATATATATATATATATATATTAACTGAAAATACTGAAATCCTGTAATATTACAGATTGTATAATACGGTGAACATAAAGCCAATCCTTTTGACACTATCATTTCTGTGGTGGTGTTAGTATTTGAATAAGTGGCAAAGGCAAAACAGTAACAATTAATTAAATATGTATTAACGAAAATACATGAAAGAGGTAATTGAGCTATATCTTAGCTCACTGTAGAACTAATGGTGACGATCATACTTTCCGCGTCCGTCTCTGACTGACTTAGTGGACCGGTCTTCGTTACCTGGAAATTACGTCATGGACGGAAATGACGTCAGGAAATAGCTCATTAGTTCAGGCATTAGAAATAAGCAAAATTTATAATTACCCCTACATATTTTGCTATTAACATTTCCTCCGATGAGATGAGCCATTCATTGCAAATCCATGACTTAAGGAAAATAACTTTAATAATTATTTTTACTCGTTAGTCACACATAAAATTTTGTTTTAATTCTACATAATTTAATTACTTATTTCCATTTATATATATATATATATATATATATATATATATATATATATATATATATATATATATATATATATTCTTCCCTCTGATGCAAAGAATTTAATTTTTCAAAACTCCGTGGAATAACGTCTTTCTTGTTTTATTTGTACTCCTTGTCGAATAATTAGAATTTTGTATATCTTCCTCATAGTTTTATAAGTTTTCTTTTTATAAGTTTAATAAATTTTTAATATCAAGATTTTTATTTTATATTATACATACATATATACATACATTTATATATATTTATATATATTTATATATGGGTGTGTGTATCTAGTTTTGGGAGCTTCTCAACTTTAAATCTGTATAAAAATAAAAGTTTACTCCCAAGTCCTGCCTTGGAAAATTGCTTCGTCAATTAATCTCTAACAATAAATGCATTAGTTAACTTAATCTCTAACAATAAATGCATTAGTTAACTTAATCTCTAACAATAAATGCATTAGTTAACTGCTTAGAATTTACTCTCGTTTCAATATTATTGTAGGAATTATCAGTTGCTTATCACGCCAAATATTTCGAGTATTTAAAATCAACAAATACTATTTATGTCTGAATAATAAACATTGTCTTCTTAGACTGATGTTAAGACCTTATTCTGGGAAGTCCATTCGTATATGACGATCACTTTCTATGAACGAAGAAAAACTATAAATATCCTGAGTGATATAGCAAGACTTATCTGGTGAAATTCTTGTTCTGTTGCAATATAAATATTTTTTATGCAAATCGCTTTAGACAAGACATACAGTCACTTGCTGTAAGAAGCTTAAATACTACTTGAAGGTCGATAATTACCTAACGATATGTATTTGATGGATAGATTTCAACCCAAGAAACAGCAATTTTTACTATTTGTCAGAAACATCCTCATGAAATGTGAGGACTAAAAAAAATAACAGAGAGCGAAAGTTACAAGACTACCGAATGTAAACCCAAGATCCAATTTCTGTTCTCTTAAAAGACTTTTATACGTTTTAAAGTAAGAATTAAGCTTTTCAGTATAAACCAATGTTCAAATTGCATTGACCTAGTAAATTGATAATGATTATATTCCATGTGCTTTTATTATATATATATATATATATGTATATATATATATATAGTAATTTTTAAAAAATATATGGCAATTAAGCTACACAGAATATTCCAGGTTTCATTCTCGTGAAAATTCGTCGGACTTATCTCACCAGTCTGATGAATTCTCACGAGAATGAAACGCGAAATATTCTGTGTAGCTTAATCGCCATATATATTTTCATTAGTTACTACCAAGCTCTACCTATGTAATACTGAAAAGTTTACACATAATATTATATCTTTATATATTAACTGATGTGATTACATGAAGTAATTATATATCTATTTTAATAAAAGATGAGTTACATATTACTTTATTATATTATCAAAGAAGGAAAGGAAAAGATAAAGTGGAGAAAAAACCCTCTCTAACCCACGGCATTTCGAGGCTAAAACCTTCTCACCAAAAAGGAAAACGGACAATATGATAAGAAATATAACAATTAAATAAAAGCTAGCTGAAGAACATGTTGATTAATAATAAGGGATACATACACATACATATATATACATATATATATATAAATTATTAAATAATGAAATATATCTATAATAAAGGAAATAAGCATATGTTAATAGCAAGGTAAAAACGTAAATAGAAGCATAATTGCCTCTCTTAACTGTGTTGAGATTTTTCTATTTTAATAAGTTTGCTTTGTTAAAGATATATTCTTTATCGGCTTCATTAAATATAAAGGCCCATACTAAAAGGTTTTGGAATATGATCACACATATATATTTAAATATATTTATAAAGAAAATATATAAGAATTTACACCTTTTTGTAGATAGTTATACAACAATAATGAACATAATATTTTGCCCTAATTATTAGGCTCCAATTAGATGTCAAATTGGGATTCTATTAACTTACTAAGGTTTTCGGAAAATGCCAATAACGTCCTTTTTTATTTGCATTTATAATGGACCTAATAAATTTTGTTTAAAAAATGTATGCATACTAAAACTTGATGTCGAGTTTTTAAAATCCGTACGCATTATGAGGATTTTGTTAACTTTTTGTTTTTCCATGTTGTTTTATATATATATATATATATATATATATATATATATATATATATATATATATATATATATATATATATAAAGTTAGGTATGTTTATATAGTATTCCTTAATTGGAATTCATTTTTGAGATGAGCATTATATATATATTAATTAATTTTTATTTCGGACTATTATTTTCATCTTTATTAGTTGTTGTTTTTCATCGTTATTGGTTGTTGTTTTTCACGACGTTTCGGCGAACTATTCATCTGACCTTCGTCAGGTGGTAACCGCAACGGATATGAACTTCGAATCTCCTAACTGCATTCTCAGGAATCACTGCCATCCGTAGTTGTTGTCATCTCACCATGTTTTGGCCACGTAAACCTCACGCACGCTTTGGGTAGGATTGAAACCGCTATCTTTAGACAATGTCTATCTGGAGAGATTCAACGTCTCTATCAACTGCGCTACGGGCCCCGAAGGGCGATCAAGGTTGGATTCTTTGATCTTATAAATACACGTTTATTTATTATCTGATCTTCCATAGTCGGGTCCGTTCCGATTGGTATATATGTTATTCCTTAATTGGAATTCATTTTTGAGATGAGCACTATATATATTAATTTATTTTTTATTTCGGACTACTATTTTCATCTTTATTAATTGTTGTTTTTCATCGTTATTGGTTGTTGTTTTTCACGACGGTTCGGTCAACTATTCCTCTGGCCTTCGTCAGGTGGTAACCGCGACGGATAGGAACTTCGAATCTCCTAACTGCATTCTCAGCAATCACTGCCATCCGTACTTGTTGTCGTCTCACCACGTTTTTATTAAGGAATAATACATAGCAGTTTCAATCCTACCGAAAGCGTGCCAGAGGTTTACGTCGCCAAAACGTGGTGAGACGACAACAACTACGGATGGCAGTAATTGCTGAGAATGCAGTTAGGAGATTCGAAGTTCCTATCCATCACGGTTACCACCTAACGAAGGCCAGAGGAATAGTTGGCCAAAATGTCGTGAAAAACAATTAACAATGATGAAAAACAACAACTAATAAAGATGAGAATAATAGTCAGGTATGTTTATTCAAATGTTTGCATAAACTAGTTAACCGATCAACTAGTAGCAAGGTTCTTTACAGGTCGAAGCACCTTATCTACCAGGACGGACTGTAAATTTATATCGGTTACAAAATTTCGCCACACAGCGAGTTGCCAGTGCCTTTAAAAAAAAAGCAGTTTCCAACCTGGTAAAGAATGTGCTTGGCACCTACCGATGGTGTCATCCCCTCACTCAAAATTCGTAACCGTAATATGTATTGCCTGATCACTGTCTTCTGGGGTCACATTGTACTAGCATTCAGCCTCTTGTATGGAACAGCGCATCCTAGTTGAGATCAGTTCCACAGTACGATGGCACCGCTCGGCTATGCCATTTCCGACAAGGACATATGCACAACGAAATCTCAGGTTTACACCTCATTTATCTGCGAATGAGTCCTACCTTGCAAACAACCTCCTCACTGAAACCAGCTAAAGGCTACAATCTGCAATAATTAGGAAATAGTAATCACCGTACGGTCTAATATCCGTCCCCAATCGTTGTTAGTTTCCATAATTTTCCTTTCTTTCGGTGAACTGACACTGGATCAATAAACTGACAGCTTCGCACATGCTTATAGCCCACTTTACTGATACTTTCATCCTGGTGGAGTAAACTTCTGGCGAAATAAGCGGTATGTCGCAGATCTAAGTGTTCACTATTTCTATGAATGGCCATGATGCGGGTCGGGTCAGGGCCCCGAGTCCCCTATCTTTCAGGGCCCCGAGTCCCCTATCTTTCCTCATAGCATTGAACTAACGCTGTGGTACTCGCATCAATTAATCAGCTATGTTGTGAATTGACGCAACCAATGTCACGGCTATTGAGAGCTCGTATTCTTTTACCATTTTTTAAGTATAGATAATTGTCTCCGAATGAGCATCTCACTTGCAGCCTTAGTGTCAACTTATGGTTTCCGCTAAGAGTGCCCGACACCAAGTTGCGCACATACTCAGAATCTCTTTTTACCTGCAACACTTTGGTATCTCACTAAAGAGCCAATTTAATTCTCTTCAACGCGGCATCCAGTTCGTCCAGATTAATATGCTGCGCATGATTTTCGGATTGCAGCCAACAAGCGTCCTCCATTACCGCTCCCTGTCTTTACAATGCAACTCCGGTTGCTAGCACGCTGGCTCGACTCATATGTTTAGTTATTGACAATCTATGCACCAGTCTTAACAAGCTGGATCACTCCGCTACATTGAATCAACCGTTTCACACATCATAGACTGTTGCAGGGAGTCGGGCACCTTGTCATTTGAGCCCCTAGTTACAGAAGTAATTCCCCTTCTCTCATACGCAGCCATACACATAACGAAAAGTGCCGAACAAGCCTTCTGCAAAAAGAGATTACGGTTTATCGCGTGACAGAATTCTAACTCTAACACGCGTGCACCATCCCTCAGATATTTCTGAGTTACTCTGTTTCTCATTAACTCATCCAGTGAACACAAGTAGAGAAGATGTAGAAATTAAGATAAGCGTCTGCAAACTCCGAGAGAAGCGTGAAAAGATTATCTGTGAACTATGATTTTATAATTATTAATGCGATCCTCTTAGAATTTCCCAATTGATTCCAAATACATTTCCACGATTTGCCTGTGTGCACTGAGGAATGTTCCTATCGAAAATTGTAGTCTTTATTCTTGAATATTCTTAGACTAATCAATAGTTTTCTGGCCAAGATATCTGAGAAGTATGCAACGTTTGATCTGTCGATATATTTTATTTATTTGTAACCACTGGTTAAAGAATCACGAAGAAGCCGGTTGCTCAGGCGTAAGTTCTATGCTGACTGGTATTGTGTTCCGTTCGAAGCTATCAACGCGGAAATGTGTGCTTAGTGAACTGCACCCAACGTCCAAATCTTCTCACTAGAATAAAACATA
This sequence comes from Euprymna scolopes, assembly GCF_053919585.1. Classification (NCBI taxonomy): domain Eukaryota; kingdom Metazoa; phylum Mollusca; class Cephalopoda; order Sepiida; family Sepiolidae; genus Euprymna; species Euprymna scolopes. Next base: position 117,702,589 of record NC_136486.1, on the reverse strand, counting down.
ATTTCGCCCCGGTTGCTCTTCAAATCTTTAAGGAGACATAACTCTCGGATCTTCTCTTGTATGCGAACCGGCATTTATTTTTTTCACGCCATCCAGGCTATTTTGTCATGGATTTTTGTCAGCTTTGGAGGTTGTGAGTACATATACCTTTTTTTCGGTCATTTTTAGCGTCGGATAATTTTCAAAAAATTTTCCTAGTGGTCGATGCGTTGATAACTCGAGGTTTGTTTGAACGATGTTGATCCTTAAAGCATTCATTATTTCTTAACCCTATTGTACAATCTGCAAATAGACATAAAAGTGAATTTAATAAGTTAGATGTTACTTAGACGGACAAGAATAAATATTAATGTTCCTCTTGTTGCGGTCGATATTAATATAAGTGATGATCTTAATCGCCTGATTTGAAGTACCTCGAAAAGTGAATATAAAACAGGAGTTTCGCAAAACTAATATCCATTTCCAGTACTAAGTGCATGTCGTTTTATCAATTCCTCTCTCAGTATATTGATCCATACAATTATCACATGAAGATTATCATGTATACTCACACACACACACACACACACACACACACACACACACACACACACACACACACACACACACACACACACACACACACACATATATATATATATATAGATGCGTAGGTAGGTATATAGATATACAGATAGTAATAAAATTAGACATGTTATCCTGATAATTCGCTACGGACATGAAACGCAGAGGTTTTGCGTAGCTTAATTGAAATAAATATTGATTGAGATTTTCGGACTGGCTTCCTCATCTTGGTTGTTATCGTCACAACGTTTCGGCTGTTTTTCCCTCCCGCCTTCATCAGGTGTTTTGTATCGAACTGGGGAACCGTTTGTTAGGAGTCTCGAAGCCAACCCTTTATCATTATTACGGGGGTATCGTGTTCGGACTCCAGCTAGGCTCTGGGACATAGTTGCTGATTCTCTGTTTTGAATGTTACTTTTTTCACTGCCTTCGTTCAGGATTGAACTCAGCACCTTTGGGTAACTGTAAACTTTGATAAAACGTCTAGCACCAGGCAATGAAAAAGTAACATTCAAAACAAAGAATCAGCAACTATGCCCCAGAGCCTAGCTGGAGTCCGAACACGGTACCCCCGTAATAATAATAAAGGGTTGGCCTCGAGACTCCTAACAAACGGTTCCCCAGTTCGATACTAAACACCTGATGAAGGCGGGAGGGCAAAACGGACGACACGTTGTGACGATAACAACCAAGATGAGGAAGTCAGTCCGACAATATCAATCAATGAAAACACCTCATCTAAAAAATACAGACAATTACTTAAATAAATATATTTACATAAATTAATATATCGCCCTTCTTGGAAATCTGAGTCGCTCATACTAAGGATTTTTCTCATCTTCTAAAGAATTAGAGACTTCCTCGTCGGTTCATGCTTAAGACCGATCTGTTTCAAGCCAGAGAATATTATGTCATTCTTTGTTAACTCTGTAACTCAGCAAGAAACTCCGCATAAAACGACCGCACAGCTTTGTTTTATATCTGGAAAGGTAGTCAGATAGGCGAGACACGCTTCTTTTTGTCCACCAATTAAAGCTCGCCACGCGATTATCTGCTACAAGACAATTGGTAAACCATCTATGCTAGACTTGTTGCAAATCAACTAAGTTTCAAGGACACCTACTAAACGCACAACACAATGGTGGTTTAAAAAGTTTCGTGACAGCGATGAGAGTCCTGCAGATGATAAGCGTAGTAGTCGACCATCGGATGTTGACAACGATCAATTAAGAGAACTTACACACACACGGACACACACATACACCCACAGACACACACATACATACACACACGCGCGCGCGTACACACATATATATGTATATATATATATACATTCGGTGTCCCAATAAAATGTATACGCTTTTTAAATGACCATAAAACCAGCATTATAAGAAAAAAAAGTTTCATACATCAAAATATTGTAATCAAATATAGAAACCAGCTAAGAATCGAAAGTATTCAAATTGTTAGCCATTGTCGCTCACTGATTGAATAGAAAACTTTCCTAATCAGTTCAATTGGTATGTTGACACATCTTCTTTAAATGGTTGCTTTTAACGCATCCATTGTAGCTCGTTTTGTGGTGCGAATCCTGTGTTTAACATGCTCTTCATCTCTCCAGCCGCCCACAAAAACGAGAAAAAATTCATGGAGAGAACACCAAACCGTGTGAGCGTGGACAGTACTCGATACTTCCTCTTTTCCTACCTATCTGTTTCGCAGGTGACTATCAAGATATGCTCTAACGTCATGATGATAATGGGGAAGTGCACCACCATGTTGCAAGTGTCATTCTCTATTCCTAAACATCTCTTCGGAACGTAGCATCGCTTATACATTTAGCAACTTGAGATAATTCAAAGAGTGTATACATTTTATTGGGACACCCTACATATATATATATATATATATATATATATATATATATATATCATCACCATTATCGGCATTCACTCGTAACGAGTATGATTGTTCTCCCATCGGTGAGATTGGGTCTGGTAATCTGTGGGTCCTCGGATGACTATGGAGACTCATCATTGACCCGCAAACTTTATTGCAGTGGGGGGCATCTGTGAGTGGTCGACTCGGTTGTGGAAGAGGCGGGAGGAGCTGTGTTGGTAGTAGATCTCTCCTTTCCCTGCTTCTTCCTGATTTCTACGACTCTGTGGAGGCCCTTTACCGAGCGAGCCGTGCCTTCATGGACCATCCGGCTCCACATTCCTCTCTGGAGAGCAGCATCCTCCCAGCTGATGAGACTGAAGTGACACTGTCTTAGGTGGGTCTTTATGTTTTCCTTTTTCTGTCCTCCCTGGGACCGCTTTCCGACGTTTAGCTGATCATAAAGTATTTGCTTTGGAAGGATGTTGTGAGGCATGTCCGTTCATCGTAACTTGTATCGGATGATGGTTATGGTGATGGTAGGTATGCAGGCCTCCTTAAAAACGCTTACGTTTGTTCGTCGATCCTCTCATCAAATTCTGAGGATCTTGCGGAGACAACACTGGTGATACTGCTCCAGACGCCTGGGACTTGATCTTAACATGAAAAAAAAACGCATATCCTACACCAACCAGCTCTTGGCACACACCCACAGCCACCCGCAATCTTTGTGGAATACAACACCTTAGAAAATTTGGATCAAATTTCTCTCTACAATATTTATCATCAACACAGAGATTCACTACCGCATCGGATGCGCCAGTGCAGTCTTTGCCAGGCTATGGAAGAGAGTGTTTGAGAATCGGGACATACTGAGCAGAGTCAAGCTGCTTGTTTATAAAGTAGTTGTCTTGCCCATTCTTCTAAATGGGACCGACAGCTGAACCACCTACAGCACACACACACACACACACACACACACACACACACACACACACACACACACACACACACACACACATACACACACATATATATATATGTATATAGTATAAATTAAAACTATTTGATCACCGTGAAAATAGCTCTTCCTAAAAATTAGAATTACGGTTTCACTTATCTCGAAGCATGTTGTCATACAGTATGATTTTTGTCTCAACATTAAGTACATGTTTGTCCAGCAACATTGAGGAACCGCCATAGATCGAAACGGTTTGTTTATTGATGATTATAATATACATATATATAGCATTATATAGGAATATTTTACGGAAATAAATTGCACAAGAAAGATCATGTTTCATTCCGAACAACATCATTTAGCTAAATGCTAAATGAAACATGGGCGTTTCTCTGTGTATTGTTTGCTATATATTTTCATACTAGTATTTAGATGGGATTCCGTATTGAGCACTCTGAAAGTAAATGCTGAACAAAAATATACGCAGCATATTATACTATTTTACACAATCATATATAAATATATATGAAATAGACTATATATATACATATATATAGGAAATAGACATCATATATATACGTATATATATGCATATATATGCATCATCGAATTTCAATTTGACTTTTATTTTATCTCTATATGCCTATCTAGTTACATGTCTGTTTATATATATATATATATATTTTTAATATTGGTATATTGCCTTCATTAAGTTTTTATTTTCTGTTAGCCCTGTGGTTCGTATTGCACCGTCAGATCTACATAGAAACCAATCATTTTCAAAATGATCAATTAAATTACGGATCATTCTTTAGATGTTTCCATTGTTGTTTTCTGATTTTTATAGAATTTTAAGATTTGAGAAGTACGTGCTGTTTGTGTGCAAATTCGATACAAGAAAAATGAGATAATTTGCAATGCGTTTAGTTAATTCGATGATGTTCCTCCGATTGTTTCATATTCTAATAGAAATTATGTAGAAAACTGTATTAGCCTCCCGGCAATGTGGAAGTAAAATTACGAGATGCAATTTACGAGCAGAAAATGCAATTACTTACTAGCATCAACGAATTACCTTCATGAACTTTGAAACCCTTCGAAGAACTGACTGTAAATATTTAATAATGAAATATATCTGCTTTTGTGCCTATCTATCTATCTATCTATCTATCTATCTATCTATCTATCTATCTATCTCTATGTGCATATCTATAGAAGTTAATTCATATCTATATATCTATAGATATACGTACACGTTGTGCCCGAGAGAACGTTTTAACATTTTTTTTTACTACTCTTTAATTCTAAGACTATTTCCAGTATTTCTAATGCATAATCATGTCGACACACTAGTTCCTGTTAGTTGGTCGAATTCAGCTACGTTAAATATGGCCGGTACAATATAGCTGACAATTTGAAATTATAAGATGATGTTTAATGTCTACAATAATGGAGATTTGCATGCTAACTTTTTTTTTTTACATCGGCCTCACAACTTATCGAGGCCACTCGGGGATAAGGGTTAAAGAGTGCACAGTAGAAATTGGACAATATAGTAAGCGTTAGTAATGGAAATTCGGTAAATTTGTAAACAAGTGGAACGGCACATCAATAACTTGTTTACGTTAGACTTAAAGACAATCAGATTGTAGTCAGCTGGAAAGCAGCAAAACGGAAGACAATTCCACAGACGTGCAGAAAGAAGCTTTGTTCATGGAATCTACGTTTAGGTTTAGGCACAGATAACGAGTGGGGCCAATTATTGATAGTGTTTTCAGCTAGACGAGTATTTCTTGTGAAAGTTTGGCGAGGGGGGACCATGAAAATAATGATACAGCAGAGACAAACTCGCAACATCTCTTCTGTGAGATAGAGGTTGCAGGGAAGAGAAAAGGACATCTCCTACGAGGCTCCGAAGTCTATTTTGAACTCTATCAAGGCAGGACAAGTCCTTTCTAGCAGATCCTGCCCAGATGTAGCAAGAGTATTCCATCCTTGGACGTACCTGGCTCTTATATAGATAGAGAATTGCATCAGCAGTGAGATATCTACTGGATCGATAGAAGGATCCCACCATTTTTCCAGCTGTCTTGCCAACAGATTTGATGTACGTGTTCCATTTAAGATCAGGAGTAACGGCTAAGCCCAGAAGCTTGTCAAAACTTGAGGCCTCCTCAAGACGAGAGCTAGCCATTTCAGTTGATGCCAGATGGGGATCAGAGCGTTGATGATGTAAAGATAGAAGCTTGGTTTTAGATGCATTAAAAGTAACCAACCACTCCTTTCCCCATTGTACCACGTGCTCGAGGATCAGAGAAGAAAGAATCGGAGAGAACTTGGTCGTTTACTGTCTTAGATGTGCTACCATAGATGTCATCAGCATAAATGTCTATAAATGTAAGGATGTGATTTGGAAGATCATTAATGTAAATAAGGAATAGAGTTGGGCCCAGGATGGACCCCTGTGGAACTCCAGCATTTATACTGTGAGCTTCTGATTTTTTCCCATCAACTCCTACACTTATGAACTTATCAGAAAGAAATGATTTAATAATTGAGAAGACATTTCCAGCTATACCATAGTTAGAGAACTTGTGAAGTAAACCTTTATGCTATACCCTATCAAAGGCCTTAGCTATATCAAGAGCAATTGCCCTAAAATGGTTGACTCTGTCGAGAGATTTACTAATCCTATGAGATATAACTGTAAGCACATCTGCTGTAGATGTAGCAGAACGGAAACCATATTGTGTGTCACTAAGAAGGTTATTTTTGCTGAGATGGTTGATTACTTCTCTATTTAACACAGATTCCAGCAACTTACTCATGACGCACAGGAGACTTATTGTCCTGTACTGAGAGGGGGATGAGCGATCACCTGAATTCTTAAATACAGGGCATACCGATGAGATATTCCAGGGCGATGGGAAGCAGTCTCCTTAAGACAACCTTTAAACAGTTTTGTAAGTATGGGCGCTAATTCTGGCTGTACTTTTAATTTAAAGCAGAATACACCGTGTTAGCCGAATAATGCAGAAAGTTTTATTGTCAGTTATTCGATTCGTTCTCCAGTATTTAATATTGATAAAAAGCCACATATTTCTGTTTTTGAGTTGTATTGCTGCATTCGAGGAATAGAAACGATAGATAACTGGAGAACCCAGGAGAGAATGCATTTCTCAAAAGTAAAAAACGTACTTCTGTGATAAAAGAAATGTTTTCTACACTTGAGAATCAAAAAAATATATAGACGCACATAAATTATATAAGTACTTACGTTATTGTTAACGATCGGGAGTTTTTTTGTAACTTTGATGGAGTTATATACATATAACTGAACTAGTTTTGCAACTTTTATCCCGATTGCTTCGTTCGTTCTTTACCTTTAAACAGCATTTATACTAATTGTCTTTCAATAATCAATTTTTGTTTCCCTGTGACCAGCAAATTCATGCAAAATCATGTTTTAATCACCATGCAAATCTACCATTTGTCATTATTTAATCTTTGTCATCAACGTCTATATGTATATTAAATGCGTTGTCCAGAGTATACATGCGGTTTTTCTCAGCGTATTACCTATACGTATATATTTCCAGTAATATATTTATATATATTATATACGTATATGTTTAAAGTAATATATATATATATATATATATATATATATATATATATATATATATATATAATACACACATAAAAATTCATGCCACATTGTTTTACTTTTTATATGATGAAAGATGGAAATAATTGTAAAATTTTTCATCGTAGAGTTGGTTTGTACTTGCGTATGCCATATTCCTAAAACAGCCATACCATTATATATATAGTATATGTCTGATATATTTATTGAGATTGTCGGACAAACTTCCTCATCTTGGTTGTTATAGTCACAACGTTTCGGACGTTTTGCCCTCCGGCCTTCATCAGGTGTTTTGTATCAAACTGGGGAACCGTTTGTTAGGAGTCTCGAAGCCAACCCTTTATTATTATTACGGGGGTACCCTGTTAGGACTCCAGCTAGGCTCTGGGCCATAGTTGCTGGGGTCCTAACACGGTACCCTCGTAATAATAATAATAAAGGGTTGGGTTCGAGACTTCTAACAAACAGTTCCCCAGTTCGATACAGCCGAAACGTTGTGACTATGACAACCAAAATGAGTAAGTCAGTCCGACAATCTCAATAAATAAAAACACCTCATCTCAAAAATACAGACGATTACTATGTCTGATATAGTATAATATCTGATATTTATAAAAATGCATTTATGCACAAGGAGTACTGATAGACGAATTTTTCGTTAGGATTTCTTTATTCAAGAACACGGAATCGGATTATTTCTTCGAAGCTTTCTCGGATCTATTACCGACATCAGAAACTATTTTTTGGCATTATTTGAAATACAGTTGCATAAGGTATTAACTAATGTTTTTATTTATTTGAAGTATACCTATTCTGTTTGATTATCTTCCCAGAATTTGAGTTGATACGTACGGCACAATCATGTTGACACACCGGTTCTCATCAGATCACCGAAGTTAAGCAACCTTCGGCCTTGCCAGTACCAGATGGGTAACCATTTGGGAAGGCCAGGCACTGTATGTGCTTTCCGCTATCTTGGTATTGTTTCAAGTCGTCCTGAACCTCCACTTGCCACTGGTATTCAACAATGTCGACTCAGGAGAGGTGTGGTTGTAGATTGCGTAACTCTTGCCCCAAAATATTTCACGCGCAGGAATGCTTACATAGTCTCTCTCTCTCTCTCTCTCTCTCTCTCTCTGTATATATATATATATATATATATATATATATATATATATATATATATATATATATATATATATATATTAGGTTGTTGCATAAGTTCCTGTCGTTTTTCTAAAGAAAAGCAAAGGATTTTAACAGAAGAAGTAAGTTGGTGTGCGACCCAAACTCCAAGATTTTGTGTAAATCTCATCGACCGAAAGTGGCGTGAAATTGTCGGAAAATCACACTTCATTTTTTCACCTAATTCTCTACACGTCTGATAGGCATCTTCCTACAAAAGAACCCTGAGTTGGTTTTTGTCTACCTTGATTGATCTTCCGGAATGAGGAGCGTCAAAACTACTGTGTTTGAATCGGGAAAACCAATCTCGAACAGTTCTTCATGCTATAGCATTTTCTCCGCATACGGCACAACTATTCTTGGTCACTTCACTCGCTTTTTAATCTCGATTACAGGCGAAAAGAAACGGTGTCAAGCATGTGATGTTTTATCTACTTGACAATCTATTTGGCGGTTCTGAAACACGAGAAAATCTCTATATTTCCTTAACCATCATGCGTCTTTTTCATTTCTTACTTCGCCTCTTCTAATCTTTATCACACCTCTGGCTGTTTAGACAATTCTCGGTCCGACCTTTTTTTGCTTTTGTTTTTGTTTTACCCTCTGGCTTTTTGCATTACTTTTTCTTGTCCATATCTTTATTCTATAATTCACCCCTTCCTCTCTCTGTTAGATTCTCCTTCTCTTTTCCTCCAGGAATCGTTCGTAACCCCTTTCTTTTATACTTATCTTTTTATCTTATTTTCATATTTATCTTATTTTCATATACTTTTTTATTTTAATATTTTTAAACTTTCAACGTTTATCAACGGGTTTTTTCTCTCAATATTTTTCCGCTTTTGTTTGAGATAGCCTGACGAATTATTTAAGTTTATTTTCTGGTCGATATTTGATTTTATCATATTTTGTATTTTTCTATAATCCAGACATGAATAGTTTTTCTTAATATTATAGAATGGTTTTATTTGAATTTTATTGCGCATTTCTATTGGATTTTTCAACACTTACGTCTGCATTGTTCGCGATTTCATTTCGACTATTTCTTCTACTTTTAAAAACGATTCTGATATTTATAAATATACAATTTGCACAAGGAGTACTGAAAGACGAATTTTTCGTGAGGATTTGTTTATTCAAGAACAGGGAATTGGATTATTTCTTCGAAGCTTCCTTGGATCTATTACCGACATCAGAAACTATTTTCGTCATTATTTGAAATAAATTGCATAAGGCATTAACTAATGTTTTTTATTCAGTTGAAGTATACCTATTCTCTTTCATTATCTCCCCAGAATTTGAATTGATACACTTACTAATTCTCTTATCTTGTTTTTTATTTGCTTTTTCTTTTACACCTCTTTTATTATTTCCGTTTTATTTACATTATTTACCTATATTTACTCTACAGTTACTGCTCGCATAAGAACTGTACTATATAGACTACGGGTTCGATAGTATTCACACAATAATTTACTCGGAATCGCCCTCTTAACTACGTATATTTTCGTATTTTAGTGTCAACGCTGGTTTGCTTGCTCAGTTGTTTGCCATAAGCTCCTGCTCATACACCGCAAATTCCCCACCCTGATCTTTCATTTATAACGGGAACTGTGCAAAATAATCTTATCATAGCCCCACCAGTTTGATAAAATTATTAAAAAGATGTGACACGTAGTTTATTATTGGATAGACGTTTAAGATAATAAAATCTATCTTATAGTTCTCGATGGCTGTAAGTCCAAGGCATACTACATTTATACTTAGATTTATTTTATACTTGATTTTCATAAACGATTTTCATTATGCCATCGTGTCTAAAATGAGTATATTTTTTGATAACTGTACTTTTATTCCCATAACGAGGGAAAATCCAATGCCAAAATAAGAAAGGCAACAGCCAAATCCTTGAAAAAATTATCTCTAGTAGAGTTAGGCTAGAGATGGATTATTATATTTAATAATACCGAGGCAAAACTATTCCTTCTAATAATTATCAGAAAACTTTTCCGCAGAGGCGATGAACGTATTCCTGAGAATGCAACGTTTACGTAGTTCAGTCTAACATTTTCATGCTAGATAAAGTGGATGTAGTGTATAGACGATACTGGAAAGGAAGTAAGATCATTCTACTCAGCTAGAAAACTTATTACAACTGCCAGTATTCTATACAAAACGCAATTTACCATTCTCCCGTGCATTGATTATTGTTCCAAATAAACAGGGAGGTAAAATAGCTTTTAATCCAATAAAGCCTGCACATCCTATTCCATCCTTACAATACTGCATCCCTGTGTTTGTTTCAGAAGTATTTTTTAAAAAATAGGTTTCGATGGACTCAAAATAAATACCCTCAGCAACAGCAAAACCCTTCCTCTTCACTGTATATATCACCAGATACTGGAAAAAATTCTACTCTAATAGTCTCTTTCTTCCGACCCTTTTCCTTTTAAATTCCTTCCCAACACACACACACACACACACACACACACACACACACACACACACACAGACACACAGACACACACACACACACACACACAAATAAAAATTAATGTAATTTAGACAAACATCTCGGTGCACAACTCCTTCACAGTATGATGCTCCCTATTAAGCTGTACTCCTAATAACATTAACTCGTTACGTCTCAGTGTCAGTATGCTTTGCTGGATGTGAATAAATATGGTATGTTCCGAAAAGGGATATATTTGTCTGCAGTAGCTGAGTGACCTTGACTACAAAAATCGAGTAATACTATCTAGTAAGTTGCTTTAATTTACAGTTGTTCGCAGTCATAGAAAGTAATACGTTTCAGCGTATCTTTCGGCGTCTTCCCTAGATCTTTTCCGTCCGTATTTATGCCTTAACCCAAGCCAATCAAATTCTTGCATGTAGAAATTTATATTTATTACATCAAAAAGTTAAAATTAACTTCTCTTTACGGAAGGTAGTGTAGTATATGTTTGTTCCTCATGATATTATCCTCCCAGGAGGGAGCATATATTTCAAGTAAATACAATTATTATCGCTGAATATACCGTAGTAAAATGATACTTAAAGGAATAATAATTCCTGAAAAGTTTGATGTCAATAGGCATCTTCTATTGTTACGAGAGATAAAAGAATCAGTTTACAACGTGATTAAATAAAACGATTGATAGCCGAATATCTACTTATGCGCTTATATCCTGGTGAAGTTAACCATTGTCCTGACACGACGGTACAAACCAAACGACACTCCCCCGGGGAATTCTGACTAGTGTTAACAACAATAAAAGCTACACCCACCTGATAATAAGAACGATACAACAAGTGAAAGCAAACACTATAATTCCTTTTGTGTCTTCCGGAAAAGCAACAATACAAATCAACTCAAGTCGACATTGATTAGGAAAGACGCGGTTCGCATATAAACTTTCAAAGAAAAGCAATTGATCCTTAACGTATAGTTTACGCACAAAAGAAGAATACCCTCATCATCCATTCCGGATCTTAATCCTCGTCTTTATTGTATACATATTGTCTGTTTAAACGTCCAGATAAGTTCTTGTCATTAATGTCAACTCAGAAATATAGAAATGGTTGATGAGTCGTGTCAAGTAGGTCCATATTGTATATGATTTGCGCGTTCAAATGAAGATAACTCGTAATTAATATTAAGTATTGATACTGGATTATATTAATATAATTGTTGGATCACTAAAGAGTGTTAATAGTGAACTACATAAGATATGTTAATACATTTAGAAAACGAATCGCAGATATAATTTTATTAAACGAATATATATAGACATATATGTACCCCCATATATATATATATATATATATATATATATATATATATATATATATATATATATATATATATATATATATATATAAAATGGAAATACCAGCGAGGGTTGACGTTATGTTGTTTTAAAAAAAGAAAAAACCGAATGAATTTATGAAATAATCAACGTTTCGTCCCTATTGCAGATTACATCTTCAGGATATTAAAAGGAAAAATGCAGAAAAAGAAAATGATCATAGACCATACGAAAATGAAAAGAAAATAGTGTTAGAATCCTACCCATATCCGGAAGGAAAAACATATGTGTGTGTATAGGAAAGTTGGGTTGTTCAATGTCTATATATACACTTTTAAAAATGCGTTAAACAAATATGTACACTTTTTTTCTCTCTAAACTTATTCATTTTGTTTAAATATTTAAGGGTTAAGGAAAAACGGTTAACCAGGATCTGTTTTGATATTTTGTTCTTTGATTATTATTTTCCCTATGCTAGGGGCTAAATGGTAGAAACCCTTTCTTTGCGTAAAAGTATTAGTGTTTAATATTAGTGCTGATTCTAAAAGTCTTCTTTTTGCTCTATCTATCACGTATTTTATAATTTTCGCATGATCTAAATTAAATGAATGATTCTGTTTTGCACAATGACAAAAGAGTGCATTTAGGGTGTTACCATTCCTTATATCTCTTCTGTGTCCGTAAAGTCTTAGTTTCAATTATCGCTGTGTTTCACCTATGTACGCTTGTTGACAGTTGTTACATGGGATGGAATATATACCGGCGTCGGATGTGAGGGTTTTGGGAGAGTGCTTGGTAGTTTTTAATATCTGTTTTATTGTTGTGGAAGTTGTTTGTATCAAGTGAAAACCAAGTCTATAAAGAGTGTCGTAGATTTTTGTATTTTTAGTGTGGGTGGGAATGAAAAGATGTCTGTTTAATAGTGAGTTGTTTTTATTTGTCTGTCTGTTTATATTATAGTGTATTTTCATAGCTTTTTTCTTTGCGTAAGAAATGAAATAGCATGGGTACTGTAGATTTTTTAATAAAAATTCGTAATGTACTGAAATTCATCATTAAGACATTGGGGTCTGCATATTATAAAGGCACGCAAGAAAGCAACCAATAATTATGTCAGTCTTTATTTTATCATTGTGGTGCGAGTAGTAGTGAATATAATCGTTTTTATGTGTGGTCTTTCTATGTACTATGAAATTCAGATCGGTTTCGGATCTGATGAGGAGTATATCTAGAAAAGCTAGGGAGTGGTCTTGTTCGGATTCGTGTGTAAATTTTATGGATGGTTCTACTGTATTTAATTTATTTCTAATTTGTTCTATTTGTTCGTTTCTGGGGAGAAAAATAAGAATATCATCTATATATCTAAACTATGTGGAGTTCTTAGGAAAGTCTAAATTTGAATAATATAAACAGACAGAAAAATAAAATAAATACCTCACTATTAAACAGACATCTTTTCATTCCCACCCACACTAAAAATACAAAAATCTAAATCAGTAGATCAGAGTGTCATCAGCATAAATGTCTACGAATGATGTAGGGACGGTATTTGGAAGATCATTAATGTCGATCAGGAAAAGAGTTTGGCCCAGGATGGACCCCTGAGGGACCCCAGCATTTATACTGTGAGCTTCTGATTTTTGCCCCTCAACTACTACTCTTAGGAACCTATCATAAAGAAATGATTTAATAATTGAGAAGAAGTTTCCAGCTATACCATAGCTAGAGATCTTGTGAAGTAAACCTTTATGCCATACCCTATCAAAGGCCTTAGATATGTCAAGGCAATTGCCCTAGAAAGGTTGCCTCCGTCGAGAGATTTACTAATCCTATGAGATATAACTGTAAGCACATCTGCTGTCTCACCACGTTTTGGCCTGTTTGATATGTGGCGCAGTTGATAAAGGCACTGAGTCTCTACACTTCCAGGTGAGCATTATCTAAAGATAGCAGTTTCAATCCTACTCAAACAGGCCAGAGGATTAGTTCGCCAAAATGTGGTGAGACAACAACCATCGAAGGCATTAGTTACTGGGGATACAGTTACAAGACTCAGCATTCCTTTCCTGGCTGCAGTTAATCACCTGAAGAACGCCAGAGGATAAGTTGACCGAAACGTTGTGAACCACCAACTACAGCTATGAAGATGAAGGATACAGTTCGCAAAAAATGAATGCAAAAATAAATATTTGTTTATTTTACAAAATTTTGCGTTTAATTTTGCTTATGAGTGTATAATATAATAATAATGATATATTATACTATAATAATAATGATATATTATAATATATGAAATTAAAAATCAAAACACCGCTTATCTCACGGAGAACACAACCTACATACGAATTGCCCTCAATGTTTCTAGACTTTTTCATATGGGAATTTTATTGATAGTACACACATGAAACTGTAGCCCCCTTCGAAGTAATCTCCTTGCGCCTAGGGAATAACTAAAATTCACAGGAAACAAGGTTTGGACTATAGGGATCATGATGTCTTGGTTCCCATAACAACGTCTTTCTTTCTGATTTTCTCTGAGCACCCTTTGGACAAACTTTGTGCAAATCCTCCACATATTCAGTTACTCGCGAATTATTGTGCGACAGTTTCCACACTGACATCAAACTGTGCAGTTATTGTTTCTATAGAAATATGACGGTCTTTATCTATGAAATTCTTTATTTGGCTAATCAACTCCGGTGTTCTATCTTCCTCCCACACCTAGCATCATCCCTAACAGACTCTTTACCTTCCTTGAATCTCTTATACCACGAGAAACCTGATGCTCGGTTCATGCAAAATATTCCAACATCAGTCTGAAGCATTTCATACGTTTCTGTTGCATGTTTACCAACTTTAAACATAGTTTTATTTCACATTGTTCTTCTAAAGTGACAAAACATCCCGATTGCATTTTTTAAACGAACCGGCTGTTACAATTAGGCTTTAGTAGAGTGTATTCCCATTCGTGTTGTAGCTGTTCATTTTAACATGACATAATAAAAATTGGTCAGCCACCTTATAAGATTTATATAACAAGGAAATAACTGTACAAATGAATCTGGAAACTTATTTAAGACATCTCATGTATATATATATATATATATATATATATATATATATATATATATATATAGAGAGAGAGAGAGAGAGAGAGAGAGATAGAGAGAGACAGAGAGTACGTAGTACATAGTACATATTACGAATGTGTTCCTAGGAAAAAAATTTAAGAGAATTTCCATCATGTTTACACAGTAGATCAGAGTGGATTGCAAATTGCATTATTATGATGACTGATTTTTTTTTTTACACAATGATCACCACTTATCAAGGCCCGGAAGCCACTCAGGGATAAGGGTTATTGCAAGTACATTACGTTAGTGTCGAGATTTGAGGAAGTGTTTACTTAAGGGGGCGGTTCATTAGGAATTTGTTTACGTTGGACTTGAACACATCCAAGTTGTAGTCCGGTGGGAAGCAGGCAGACGGAACAGAGTTCCACAGGCGTGCAGTTCTAAGAAAGAAATTATCTATACATGACCTGATAGTGTCTCTGTAACAGCTATCGATAGTGTAAGATTCTAAGAAAGCAACCCCTATCTGTGACGTGTGTCAGAAACAATGAGATGCGTCATTGAAATTCTGCCTGAAAAATAAATCCTGGATAAGAAATGGTAGCCAATTTTTATGGTTCCACTCAGGTATTTGAAGCTCTTCAACTATTTCATTTAAAACAAAATAATGAGGCTTTACTTTTGAGGGGACTCTCGTAATAGTGCTCAATATCGAATAAAGCAATTTATATAAATATTTATTTATACAGACATAAGATTTTCTCAGGTGACAATTTTTTGTTTTCATTTCGATGTTAATATTGAAAATCGTTGAATCATGTATTGAGATGCAGCAGTAATGATTCTTTCTTTCTGATGCTAATCGATGAACAAAATACTTTGTGCATCCCAAAATACGAGAGCCATAATTTTTGTGCTGATGTTTTCATGTTTACTTGCTTTGGACGGCTTCCACTTTATGCTGCCCATTCTCGATTTGACAGGAGTAAAGTGATGCATTACGATTTCATCCATTATCATCCATGTTTCATCCATTTTTGAGACAAAGCACCTTATTTTTCCATTAAATTAACAGTTGTAAACAACGCATGGAATTGGCGACACATTATTGCTTCCGATTGATAGCAAGGAAAACTAGCACGCACTTTGGGTACAAGACTTTTATTGACAAATGTTCCCGCAAATAGTGAATACAGATGCTAAACTACTTTCTTATATCGTCGAATTTTTTTGTAATATCAAGGAACATTATTTCACAATCTACTTAAAAGAGTTATTAATGGTTTACGGGAGAACCATCTTATTCGGACGAACAGAGAAAGTAATACGTCTGTACACTCGGGTTTAAATCAATCTTACAGCGTTTCGTCACATAGTACCACGTACCAAAATCTAACCACCTTTTGCCACAAAGTAAACAAAAAACTTTTTTTTAATTTTTTACACAGTGGTCACCACTTATCAAGGCCCGGAAGCCACTCAGGGATAAGGAAAAAAATATGACGACAGTACAATCCAAAAATAAGCTTAAACCAGGCTTAGGGACAAACAAATTCAACTTGCCTCCTCCCTTGAGGCTCTCATTCACAAATATCCGTGGGCTTAGAACTAACTTAGCTGATGTTGAAGCATTTCTCTTAACAAATACTCCGGATATCTTAGCACTAAGTGAGACTAACCTACACTCCTCCATTCCCTCTAACCACTTTAACATGCCTGGATATCTCCCACTCTGCCGTAAGGACTCTGACAGACATATGCACGGACTTGGAGTTTACATTCGTAATACCCTTCCCTTGACTAGAGAAACAAACCTAGAAACAGATGATCAAGCCTTTATGTGCTTTAGACTAAACATGCAACACAATATTAGCTACTATTATTTTCTCTACCGCTCTCCCTCGACTCAGGACTGCTCCATAATAAACAAAGTATCTGACAGCATAGACACGGCACTGACCCTCGACACTAGCGCACAAATACATGTGTTTGGTGACTTTAATGTCCACCACAAAAACTGGCTTGGATTCTCTACTCACACAGATGCAGCGGGCAGCACAACTCATAGCTTCGCTATATCTCACTCCCTATCACAAATTGTTACGTTTCCAACCCGATTCCCTGACCAAGAAGAACAACACGCATCACTTCTAGATCTGTTTTTGACCACAGTTCCCGATGACTGCATAACGAAGGCCCACAGCCCACTCGGGAACGCTGATCATGCAGTGATAATGGTTGAAATCGCCCTAAACTCTAGACCTAAAACTGAAGAGCCAGTGCTCAAAACAACGAGATATTATAATAAGGCTGACTAGGAAGCCATCAGGGAACTAATTAGAGATGCTCCATGGAAAAATATTTTCTCTCTCCCTGCTGAACAATGTGCAAACGAGACCATTGACTGGTTCAAAACTGCAATTGAAGCGCATGTTCCCATGCGGAAATTTTATAGTAAGCCCCACTCTCCCCAATGGTTTACGTCGACTTGTGCAACTGCCATTGCTCAAAAGCAGCATGCATACCGTAGGTTTAACCGACATAAGTCTAGTTCAAACAGACTGAAGTATATAGAAGCTAGAAATAACGTTAAGAAAGAAATAGCGACAGCTAAGAGAGAATTTACGGAAACCACGAAAAAACGCATCGAAGCACAAAAACTAGGAACTCGAGACTTCTGGAAAATCTACAAAAGTGTAGTAAATAATGGGCAATCAACAATTCCCCCACTAACCAACAATCACGAGGTTGTCTCCTCAGCAACCGACAAGGCTAACATGCTTGCCAGTCGGTTTGCCTCAAACTCCACACTGGACCCTTCCAACCACCCCCTACCTGACTTTCCTAAGCGGACAGACGCCACACTAGACGATCTGAAAACTACCCCTGCTCAGGTGCATGATATCATAAAAAACCTTGATACCTCAAAAGCATGTGGACCTGATCTTATCCCAGCTGTGCTATTAAAAAAGTGCTCAGCCGAAGTAGCTTCAGTTCTCTCCAAACTCTACAACAAATGCCTTAATGAAGCTTGCTTTCCGTTCTGTTGGAAAACTGCTTCTGTTGTACCAGTATTCAAGAATTCTGGCGAAAGGACAGACCCATCAAATTATCGCCCCATTAGCCTCCTCCCACTTTTTGCCAAAATATTTGAGACCATAATTAACCATGCTCTAGTCCATCATCTTACAGATGCTAAACTACTGACTGACAAACAATATGGATTTAGACAAACCCGTTCCACAGCAGACATCCTAACTGTGATCTCTGAACGTATATACCATTCACTGGACAACGCGGGGGAGGGCAGAGCGGTAGCTCTAGATATATCTAAGGCTTTTGACAGGGTATGGCATGAGGGTCTCCTCAGTAAAATCAGATCATACGGTATCACTGGTAGAATACTTAACATAATTAAATCCTTCTTAGATAAGAGAAAAATCCAGGTTGTCCTCGACGGTCGTACATCTAAACAATATGATATAAATGCGGGGGTGCCCCAGGGTTCTATCCTTGGACCTCTATTGTTCCTGATATTCATAAATGACCTCCCCGACAACATTGCCTCTGAGATGGGTATATATGCTGATGACACAACACAATTTCAATACCACCAAAGTATTCTCTTAGTGCGAAAACTATGCAAAACTAGATATTATATTACTAAAGTGTCAGGAATGTTATAATTTTATATTTCTACTTGATTGACTGATTTCTCCTATTAGTTTTCTAAACGTTTATTAATGAATTTGATTTAGTGCAATGCATTAATAAATCTTATTAAACCTAGATGTAAAATGCTTCGGATCACGCTCACCCAATAACTCATGAAGGAAAACATTAAAAAAAGAACTGATCTATTCGCCACCATCGCCGATCTCTCTAAAAGACTACGTATAGGTCGGGTATTATTCTTACGAAATTTCAAGTTTGTAAGTCTAGCAATGTACAAGACGTATAAGAAACAGGGAAACATATTTGTATTCTCTCTCTCTATATATATCTTTTGTGGAAATTGCTCCGGACAAAGCATGGAGCCACTTGATGTAAAAAGCTAAAAATACTACTTTAACGTCAAAAACTTTTCTAACTATCAGGGTTGTATAGAATAGATTCTGACACAGAAAACAGCAATTTTACATTACTTGCTAGAAACATCGCCCAAAGAACAAAATAAAAGAAGTGAGGGTTACAAGATTGCCGAAAGTAAACCCATTACTGACTCTTTAGTTTCTTTATGTTTACGGCATTCTACTGTTAAAATTGCTATCACGTTCTGAATCACAGTTCGAACATCAGTTCACACTAAAAATCGTAATACCAGGGAATAGCCTCTCTCTAGCTGATCTATATATATATATATATATATATATATATATATATATATATATATATATATATATATATATATATATACTAGCGGGGGTACCCGGCGTTGCCCGATTGTTTGTTTCCGGGACGGGGGGAGTTTTAAAAAAATGTTATGGTAGGTAAGTTGGAAGGATCAAACCCGGAATCATGAGTAAAAGTAGGAAAATAAAGTGTGAAAAAAAAAAAAAAAAAATATCTGCAACGTTAACAGTTCGGCCACCAAGAAAAGTCCATTCACGTTGTTTAGGAAAAAAAAAACGACTACGGTAGGTCGGCGCGAAAGATAAAATATAATGTGAATTGTCCAGCACGCTAACCACTACGCCACAGAGCACTGCAGCTTAGTTTAGTGATTTTAAATAACTTCACATGAAAGAACTACGAAGCCAAACCGGTGTTCTCTTCTCAACTGTTCCTTGTGAACGATCCCCAAACGGTGTTAAATGGTGGCAGGGGGAGGAGGAATTTATTAGAGAGAAAATATTTTACCACTTCCATTGATCTTAACCGATTTTGGCCGTGACTTCTCAGCAGAAAAAGTATAGAAATCTAAGATTATCGTGGAATTTGAGAAATAATAAGCCTATAACACACCTCAGGTATTGTTCTGCCGTTTGTGCATATTATATTTGCATGAAATATCTTGATTTTTAATCCTATTAATGTAAAAATCAGACGGGAAAAAATGAGTTCATTTTATTTATATAGAAGAAGAAGATAGAATAGAAGAAGATAGATAGAAGAGAAGAAGAAGAAGAAGAAGAAGAAGAAGAAGAAGAGAAGATATATATATATATATATATATATATATATATATATATATATATGTGTGTGTGTGTGTGTGTGTGTGTGTGTGCAAATTTCGTACCGATGATCGGGAATTCTTATAAAAATGGTGATAAACCATATATATATTTTAGCATATTAGTGATTGCTCAGTATGATCTGGTTATGTGGGTTGGTTGGCGCGTTAAAGTATTGGTGTACCTACATTATAAAGCTGTTTTTATCAGTGGTTGTGACTTTTATATTGTTTTCATATATTTATAGTATGTTCATAAGCGTATCATGTTGGTACAATGGTAACTCCACCAGATTAGAATGTTCCGGTTTCGATTCTGACTGATGGCACTCAAATATTTTTTTTTCTTTTGAAATCACGACTCTATAATAATATATACGAAATCTGAACAAATTAAAATATTATATTTTAGCGTATTTTACGACTAGGCCCCCCCCCCCCATAGTTTAAAATAAAGAAATAACACCTATTTCTGGAGTTAAATAACAACAAATACTAACATATCAGCCCAAATCCAAAAGTGATAGACTGACTGTTCCAATTCTTCATCTGTTTAAAAGCTTCAAATATATGGCCGTGTGCCCCGGGCAAAAAAAAAAAAAAAAATACGTTCTCATTCATCAACTAAGCAAATAGAAATACATTCATCCAAGATGAGAGATAGTTTTCAATATAAACAGTCAGCTATTTACTTAGCTACTAACGCGTACACAATTAGACAGAAAGTCTACTTCTGATGTGGAGTAATCCAACTGCCCTAAAAAACTCTTAATTTTTTCACAAATTAAAATATCACCAGTCTGTGACTGAATCCAGGACATGACTAAATTAAAAGGTTTATTAGCCGTCGTGCTCAAAGATCAGAACCCACTTCTTAAAAGAATAATAATTATTATTTAAGAGGAAATTAAACCTAATAATTGAAATCTATGTGTGATACTTTCCCTCAAATTTATTCCGTAAATCGTTCACATATATATTCAATAAGTTCTCCACATACGGTTTCATTGTATTATAGCTTATCGTATACATATAATAAATACGTATGCATATTTGTATATAACGTTAAGTATATATATATATATATATATATATATATATACTTAACGTTATATACAATTATATATATATATATATATATATATATATATATATATATATTATGCATTGTATGCAATTCTCAAAGCATTATCTGGAGATATTATAACTAGTCTCTTACTGAATGCAAGACATATACTAAACTTAATAGTTTAAAAATTAGCCATCGTGGCCTGCATGCTTAGTAATCGTTCTCGATTACCGCTTGTAGATTATTTTTCCATTAGAATAAACGTAACTCTTTCTCTGTTTTTTTTTTATCATATACATATTGATAAAATTCAAATTATAGTCGTGGCCAACCGCTTTTTACAATAATGTAATGTTATATTAAACTGAACATGTTATTCAATTTATATTTGTAAAAAAACAAGTTTTATTTAATAACAAAGAAATGCAAGAATACTTACGGAACGACATCCGCCTTTACTTGTGATTTCGCTTTAAGTTAATAAAAACTTTTTCAAGTACATCTTTAATTACTAT
Organism: Euprymna scolopes; assembly: GCF_053919585.1. Lineage (NCBI taxonomy): Eukaryota > Metazoa > Mollusca > Cephalopoda > Sepiida > Sepiolidae > Euprymna > Euprymna scolopes. The sequence goes on along the minus strand of NC_136486.1, from coordinate 117,680,718 downwards.
GGTTACAAAAATAGTTTTTTTTAATGAGTTAAAATTTAGCACTATAATTACACAACTCCTCTTACGAACATTGCACAACGTTTTACTGACAATACTTTCCTACTCCCACTATCTGCCATTGGCAAGTCTAGTCTGTCATTAATCTGAAAGAATTGTACCGTCAGAGTTTCACTAATATGGCGGAAAAACACTGCTATCATACAGTGTAACACAACCACTTTCTTATAGCGAAGCTAACATCTTTTTATTGAAAGGACAATTTATAACCATGAAGGACACATAAATAGTAATCGAGTAAGGGATGTTCTCTTTTTGTCGCTACAGCCTCTCCTCCACATAAAATATGTTTCTAAAGTAGATCTACGCTACTGTATCCTTATTCATCGTAGGCGATCTACTGAACTCCGATCCACATCCTCTTTATAAGACATTCAACCTTTATAGACACAACCAAAACAAAGAACTTCTTATGATTTTCTTTTATTAAAAATGTTTCAAAATTTATTTCCTAGAACATTAAGTATGTAAAACAATATATCACGAGACTGCTTGCCAAACCGAGTAGGGCATTGTCATCTTCAAGTATACTATAACAACCTGCTTGTTGAGTCGTCCTTTTGGGGTATGGTTGGTTGGTTGGTCTTATTTTACGGCATATCAACCCTTTTCAGGTTATTTAATGCTGAATCCAGTCATTTTGAAGAAGAATTTTTTGTAGAGTATATTTGTTTTTTTTTTTCGTGTTTTGAAAGTAGGTTTCTATTTAACCCATAGTTGGAACCCTAACAACTACTACCAGTCCGGGTAAGAGTGGACCTTGGATCAATGGCAATTAAAGGGTGGCTCCACACTCCCCGGAGCCCGCAAGCTGGGGCCTCACCATCAGATATAGTTTAAGGTCATATCTAGGACCCCTTTTGGGGTATAGATTCCTCTTAAGTAATTTGCTGCCCATCTCATTCATTCTTTTCATGTTCTCCTATAGTGGCAATCAACATCCAACTAACGATCTCTTTAATAATAATATAGTAGTCCTCTGGTCTTTATAAGCAATGACTCAGTATAAAAAATAGGTAAATAAGAAAAGTATCACAATTGAAAACTCGTTATTAATACTTTTGTTTTGGCATTATCTGGATTATTCGAGCTACTGCTTTCATTTTGGATATTATTCTCACAACGTTTCAGCCAATTTAACTCTTGAACGTTTTTAGATGCGTCTTATAAAACCTCGAGAATTTTTATTTTCTAACTCATGAATCTGTACTGTATTTCTTAAATACATTTTATTAGTCCACAGGAAGAGCTTGTTATCGTTCCCTCAATCATGGTCGGATAGAAGTCTTAAGTAATTCGCAATTGTATTCCTAGTAAAACTTGCATTAAATTATTGGCCTAAGAACTTATTAGTCTTGCACAGCTTATCCGTTTTAATATCAGGTCCTGATGTACTGAAAAATATATGCGAAGACACATGAATCCAAAAATAAAAGAAAAAAGCAAAGGCTAAAAAAGAATGTGTTGTATGATTTGAATAAAAGACCCACATGTTTCTCGATATGAAATAATTGTATAGAATAAATATCTATTAATTTTACTTTCCACCTAAAACCCAATAGAGCCTCCTTAAACAAGACATTACCATTGGTTAAAAACAAAATTACGGATCTGCTTCCTCCAGACTATAATAAAGTTTGATTCAAGTTCAATGCCAACAAATACTTTATTTTAACTGTCCCCTTAAATTATCAACTTCTGCCTTTTCGGCTCATCATTTTCAAATCCATAATGATCGTGTTAATCATCCAATTGACAATTAAATTAACCTTCATTCTCGAAAGACGTTTGATCTTGATAGGGTGTTACTGATTAGTATATGTTTATGTTTCGTGATCGTTGATTGGATTAAATTGCGCATTGATACAATCATTTTTATGATAGTTTTCCAAGCCTTACCTTTTCCGTGTCGACTCTGAAAAAATTGTGAAGCAGGTGCTTTGACATCATCACTAGAAAATTGCCCTACAGTGGCAATGCGCTCCCTCTGTCCAATTTTTCAACAGGGTCCGCCTTTCTTGAATGTACTACTTTCACCACGGTCGATGGACTTTGTATACCCCTACATTTTTACCTTAGATAATATTAGATTGAAACTAACAGGTCCCCCAACTTGCCAAAAGTTGACCTGTAACTGTGCAAGAGAGGGATAGTAATCTATCCACGATGTAGCATACACACATGCTTACCTAAATAGATTCAACGCCTTACATTCCTAATTAGTCACCCATGTAGTACTGACCAGATTCAATAATGCTTAACTTAAATGAATGGGAAGCGACGTTTCAACGTGATTATTCCTATTAGTAAATAAGAAAACACTAATCAGGCTTTCTTATGAAGAGATCATTTATTATGTTTTATTTAATCGAACTATTAACAAAAAAAGAAAAAAAAAAGAAATTGCGATTGAAATCATAAGTATATGCAGATGCTAATTAAGTAAGCTTTGATCTGACTTGTGTTCAAGTGACTTGTAGAAACCTGTAATATTATATGGTGAGATCTTTCACAAACAAATGTAAGTAGGATTCTTAAAAATAAAAGATTAAAGCATGTCTAAATTTAGGTTTTACCGCAGAGAGGTAAACAAGAGAGCGAATATATTTTATCTTGGGAATATCTTTATCCATATTCACAAATTGAAACGGAAGTTTAAACGAAGGAAAGAGTAAAAAAGAGAAATATGAACCAATAGAAAAGTGAGATTAATCATAACTAAACAGTTCATATTACGAGCTAATTACAGAGATGCAATTACATCGTAGTGTAGAAAGGGAATATAAAACGCAGGCAATATATATATATATATATATATATATATATATATATATATATATATATATATATATGGTTATTTATTATAATAATAAAATACCTACAGACACTAGTGTTTCATTCTTTCGGGAATCATCAGTGCAGGGTGTCACGATTAATGCCAGTCGAGAGATTCGAACCCTGGCAACAGAAGTCATGACTGGCTCCATTAGCAAGGACCCGAACTATTCGGCTATCGAAAACCGCGATAGACACAGTTGAAATTAAACATCTATTTTTTAAAATGCTTTTAACGTCAGTCAGAGTGATCTAGTCATCATATGACAATCTACGTATACGAGCTTAGTTGACCGATTGCTTACAACTGAAAGTGTTCTACGATAAGTAACTAGTTTCTTAAAGGGCTGACATTATTATTTACTATAATTATTAAATCCCTACAGACACTAGTGTTTCATCCTTTGGGGAATCATCAGTGTAGGCTGTCAGGATTAACGCCAGTTTATCATATATATATATATATATATATATATATATATATAGTTAGTAGAAGTGGAATATATATATATATAAGAGAAAATATAAAACGAATTTTGTCCTTTTCTGTAAATCGAATAATATATATTGGGTATCAATAAATAAATTATCATATAAAATTTCCGTCTTTTCAGAGTATTTTATATGGTTTATCAGATCATAAGGTGGGCATTTTTATTACCCATTGACAAATGGGTAATAAGTATGGTCTGAGGAGTCGGCTTATTTCAGTTAATGTGTAGTATTTATCTTGGTTGTATATGACGCGTTGCTTGTCACATCGTAGAATGTAGAACTGGATAAAAAATATAAGAATTTAAAAATCGAGGCATGGCCAATAGATTGCGCCGTGGCCCATAGTACTCTATGGGTCGTCAGTATTGCACATTTCATGAGTGTGACGACCTGGGTTCGCGCCTATGTCGGAGCACGTCACTGATGAGATGCAGTACATCGAAACCCACTTTGGGTCTGGCGTTGTCCGTTGTCGATGCAATTGCTCAATTCTGCCTAATTCTGGGTTCTAGCTTTATCGTAAAAAAGTGTATGTGAACATGTATTTATATAAACCTATAATCTCCTCTTAATGTCTAATATATATATATATATATATATATATATATATATATATATATATATATATATATATATATATATACGAGGAAACTTAAATTTTAAATGCCTGTAGAAAAAGTCTGGAAACTTATTTAAGGCACCTTAATATATGTATATATATATATATATATATATATATATATATATATATTAAGGTGCCAGACTTTTTCTACATATATATATTAAGGTGCCAGACTTTATATATATATATATATATATATATATATATATATATATATATATATATATATATATATATTAAGGTGGCTTAAATAAGTTTCCAGACTTTTTCTACATGTATATTTAAAATTTTTATAGATTCTTAAGAATTCAGTATGTTATTGCTATACATCTTATAAGATGACTGGCCGATTGTCATGATTTCAGGTTCAAATGAACAGCCACAGAAGGAATTGGAATACACCCTACTCAACCCTGATTGTCACAACTGGTGAATTTCATGAATGCTATCCAGATGTGAGGACACTTTAGAAGAACGATATGCAATAAAATTCTGTTTTAAACTTCGGAAAAATGCCACAGCAGTATATGAAATGCTTCAGACTGATTTGGGATGATCTTGCATGAATCGAGCCTCAGTTTTTGAGCGTCTTATGGAGTTCAAGGAAGGCAGAGAATATATGAGGGATGATGAGAGATGTGGGAGGAGAATGGAAGTCAGAACATCGGAGTTGATTGGTCAAATCAAGTATTTTATAGAGAAGGACTGTCGTGTATCCATACAGACAATAAGTGCACAGTTTGATGTCAGGATGCGAGTGGTAAAAACAATTCTTCTTGAGGAACTGAAGATGCAGATTATTTGCTCGAAGTTTTTCTCAAGGGAGCACAGAGAAGATTAGAAAGAAAGACCTTGTCATAACGGCTGTGAAATGATCGAATTGATCCATTCAGATTCCGCAGTTTTTGATGCTTTGGTGACCTGCGGTAAAAAGTGAATTTACTGCTATGACCTAGAGACCTGGAGGCAGAGTTCTTCCGAGGAAGCATGCTGACTCTCCGACCAAAGAAGACCACACTAAGAAAATTCACCCAGGAACCCTTTTTTAACATTACGGGAATGATCTACAGGTAATGGGTTCTCACTGAATAAACAGTCAATAAGAATACTATGTTGAGGTTTTAAGGGGGTTTAGGAAGAGAATCCGTAGGAAGAGGCCAGCAATCTTCAAATCGGGTCAGTGGCATTTCCACCATGACAATGCACCAGTCCACAACTTCATCCTTGTCACAGACTAAGATGGGCATCAAGACAGTTCTTCAATATCTCTATATTTAAGACCTTGCTCCCCGTTATTTTGGTAATTTCCTAAGCTCAAAGAAAACCTTAGAGGCTGTAGTTATGATTGAGGAGATGAAAGAGGTTGTTAGGAGGGCCATTGACACGCTCACCTAAGACTGCTATGGAACCTTCCAGAAGTTGTTGGAACGTGCATTGTAGCCGAAGGAGATTTCTTCGAAGGGGACTAGAGTTTCACGTGTGTACTATCAATAAAAGTGCTCATACGAAAATGTCTGGAAACTTTTTGAAAGCACCTCGTACATAAAATAGATCTTTAGCTTGAAACATTGCTGTTTTAAATGTGAATGCATTTGATAAGCCGTAATGGTGAAACTAGAGATGGACAAAACCACTTAATTGAATATATGTGATATTTTTCTTCAAAATCTGACTGTTTTAGTTTCCTGTAAAACGGTTTACTGTAAATAAAATTCGGGATAATGGAAAATATTATATTTCGAGAGATGGTTTTCTTTTAAGAAGACGAACACTTCCTCCACACACACACACACACACACACACACACACACACACACACACACACACACACACACACACACACACACACACACACACACATACACACACCAACGAATAAAACGTCCTAATGTGACACATTTGTACAGAACTATTTATGACATATCCAATATTTCAAAATTTGTTTCTACTGGGCCCAATATTAATGAATCCTTATAATGTGTCATAACTTTTTAATTTGATTATTTAATAACAATACGTTCATTCAATCGAGGTCTGTTCGAAAACAAGTATAAAGAAGATTAAATAAACAAAATAAACACATATTAAAGCTTTAGCAGTACAGACTTTCATTTAGTTACTGCATACACTGTAGAAAAACAGTGAAAACTCGGTATTTAATTTTCTATGGGAATACCTTAAAGAATAATCCCAGTAAAAGAAATTAACTAATGCATGTTATTGTGACATTCATGAAAACATCGAATGAATGGGCGGGCTTTATTAAGAAAAATAACACGAAAAAACGTATTTCTTTTCGTCTATTTTTCACTATTACCGCCATCAGCACACTGTAATCCCAGTTAGTCACATTATAGAATCGGCCATCTTTAAAATCTCATTTCAGAGTTTTTTTCTTTTACTTTAGCGCCTTTTACCGGACAATTATCTTTTCATCCAAGGGCGCTAGCCAAAGCTAAACAGAAGAGAAAAGAAATATAGAATAGCGAATTCCATTAACCTGAAAGAATGGAGGAAAAGAGTGAAAGTGAATGCCTCAGTAGTCTGCGAGTAGAAATACGTGTCAGTTGACATGAAGTCGGATTTCGTATGAGTGCGCCATTAAAAAAAGTTATGTATTTTTGTATGCATTCGTGCACTGTTCTATTTGTGTTTGTTGTGACATGATATAGATAGTAAAAGAAAGAGAGACAACAAGAGAGAGAAGGAGGGAGGGAGGGAGGGAGGGAGGGAGAAAGAGATTAAATGTGGGAAGCAATATATGGAAGACTTTTCCCTAGTCGTGTAGAAGACATTGCCTTTTTATCTTAAACGTTAAGCGCCAAAAAGTACGAATTTACGGACTGCCCCATTATTCTCTCTCTCCTTCCCTCCTCTCTCCTTCTCTCTCTCTCTCTCTCTCTCTCTCTCTCTCTCTCTCTATATATATATATATATATATATATATATATATATATATTATTTTAGCTTAAGAACCGAAGATGCATGCAAACATTATGCACGGGTAGATAAATACGTCTTTTAATAAGGCGATGTAATGGAAGAAGACAGTTGTGTCTTAATCACCTAGAAAGTTAATCACCATGAGCTAGTTTTGATAAGCTGTCATCTCAAACAACCCCACTAACAATAGAAATGCGGCATACAATATATATATATATATATATATATATATATATATATATAAATTCGTATTCCTGTCTGTTTGTTCGTTCACAATTTGATTAATATATACGAAAGGTTCCTTACTTTACTCTCTCATTTATTTCTGCATATAGTATGATTCTTGCAAACTACAGGGTGGTCAAAAAGTCAGGTAACATTTTAAAGAAAAACGATATCAGCAATACACGTATATTTAAGTACCATACATTGAAATATAAAATGAAACACACATGAAATATGTTTATTTTGTTAATTGTCGTCCATTTCTCTCTATCAATCGCTGGAAGCGATTAACCACTGATTGTGTAACACGTGTAACCATGTCAGCTGATATCCGCGCAATCTCCTCTTCAATAAATAACTTTAAAGACGCTATTGTATCAGGCTTCTTGCCATAAACGCTATCCTTTACATAGCCCCAAAGCCAGAAATCAGGAGGGGTAAGTTTATATATTACACTCAAATATTTAAACAAATAATATAAAACGAATAGAGATTATAATGGATCATATTGTTTTTTCTACCTTTAATATGTTACCTGACTTTTTGACCACCCTGTAGATACAATATAGAGATAATCTCATTTGCATATTACATTAAGAAAAATCGATTTTATTAAATAGCGGTATCTTAGTTAATGTTTCTAGCGAGGGAATTGTTATAAGTGTTCTATTTAAAATTGCTATTGAATACCTTTTTAACAATAATTATATTGATAACATATTTAATTAAATTTATTTGAAATTATTATTCCAACATCGATATTTTTAAAAAGCTTTATTCAGAGTTATTTGCCCCTTCGGATCATAAACAAAAAATAAAAACCATCAACGAATAAAATAATTTGGTAATCTCAATAAATTTCTTGCTTGAAAAAATAATTCCGAGTATATAGAAAAATGTTTGCCTTTTATTGTATTTTTAAATATTAAAAAAAAACACGAAACACTGAAGAAAAGATTTTATGTGTTTGTTTTTACTATTCTATAAACGGCTATACAGAAAGCAGTATTTTTGTACGATGTGACCCATCTAAAAAAAATAAAATGTACTTTTTTGGCCTAATACGTTTAATAGCCTTTATAAATAATATGGACAAATTTTGAAACGAAAGAAAATTAACATGTTAGCATAGGGGATCACTTTTCCATATTAATTTAAAGTAAAATGATCACCCACATTTTGGCCACCAAGCGTTCTACGAGACCTTTAACCACTAGCATTTTTTTCCAGTTTGGCGATCGAGGGGGGGGCAGAACATGACAGATTAAATTTGATTTTTGTCTTTTTTTTGGTGGCGGGAGCAGGTATTACATTTCAAACATAAAATAACGATAAATTGAATTAATTCTTGAAACCACTCTCTACTTTCACCTTACAATTTACTACACAAAACGAACCCCAAAACATGAGAAATTATATTGGCGGAGGCATTACAATGACGAAACATTTAATTTAATTGTTTTTAGAATTAATTTTTGGTAGATCTTCATTTTTTTTAGGGGTGCTACCTACTTAGCTAATTTTTTTTTTTTGCGATCGCACGAGCACAAAAGTTGTAATGATTTATTTTTAATTATTTATTTTTTGGGAGAGGAGTTTTCTTTCCAGTGCTCAATATCCGGAGAATAGTTTCTTCTCTTTGTATCCCTTCTGCCAAAATATCTGGTGGAGAGGCTATCAAATATTTCTTTTTGGGGGCGATGTTTTTATCCGTTCTTTTATTTTTGGAATTGTTGTGGGGGTATCCACGTTGCCTATGATAAAAGTGATTAGTATAGCAGGTGTGTTCCAAACGGAACTTCATGTCAACCCAAGCAACACCGGGTACTCATGCTAGTATATATATATATATATATATATATATATATATATATATATATATATATATATATATATATATATATGCATGTGAACTAATGCAGTCAGTTTTTTTATTAAGAGTGTTTAATGATAGATAGAGCTGTATATCAGGTACAGATTGTTTAATTTATGACATTATTATTGAGCTAAATATTTGCAGATATGTTTCGACCAGAGTTTATATTTCGTCCTTTGTAAGCAGCCGGTTGCAGCCCAGGGTTAATGCGGCAACAGTAATAGTTATTCTGCGCGCAGAAACGCAACGGAGTTTTCATAAATTTTCACTCTCAACAGATTTTGTCCTCACGACAAAGCTGCCAATTATTCTTTCTTTCATTCGAACATCTTAGTTGGAGATTTTTATTGATATCTGTGCATAACATTGCACAGATATCAATAAAAATCTCCAACTGCTTTCAAAATTAATTTTGCTTTTACATGTCTTTAAAGCTAGTTTTCCACAACGGTTATAAAATTATCGTGTTATTTGCTTTGACATATACAAAGTTGAACGATAAAGTTGTTGCCCTCAAGCTTTGTTTGTTATTAAAAAAAATCAATTTAGTTAACTGGATTATGTGGAGTTGAATTCTATTAAATGTAGCCGTCTTCAGCATCAATCACCGTGTCAAAACGAATCTGGAACTGGGAACATTCCTTTTACACAAGCGCCAGCGGGAGCTCGACGAATACTCGGGGGTGGGGGCGATAAAGCAGTCTTTGGTGTTGTGGGAGATCATGCTGTATATGATGGTAATTTTCACGACGTATGACCAAACGAATAAGTCCATCGGGTTCAGGTCAGGGAAGTAGGGGCCCGTGAGAGAAGGATACAAAGTCGTAGCCTCGGTCTGTTTGGACTTGTGGGCCGGCAACGAGGCTATACTGCCATACCTGCGGTTTGCTAGCAACCACGTGATTGCACCAGGGGATCACCACACTCTTCAGCACATCCAGGTACACTTTGGTGTTGACTTTTAAGCCGACTTCGAAGATGTGAGGTGGCATGATGTGGCCCTCACTTGAAACCACATCAAAGACCATAACAATGGCCCGGAAATTTTGTTTTCATCACCTTGGGTACGTCCCTGTTATAGTGGCCATCCAATGATATTTTTAGAGAATGCTGGTAATGGACCTGTTGTCATAACTTGGATCGATAAAGAGCATAAGTTGTACAGCGGCGTATCTCCGATCTCATTCGTTGAACACTGAGTCACTTTCAGACATTATAGAACGCTCCTATCGCTCTTGGGAGTTGTACACAACTGGCCAACTAGTAGATGATCTGCAATAATAAAATAAAACCGGTTTTCATCAAACGGAAATGGAATCATGCCGTATTTTCTATGGCGACAATTATATCATACTACTCCGTATTTTAACAGTGTACATCAACTATTACAGAGGGCAATCCAGTATTCGGCTACAAGCATCATACTTCCGGTTGAGAACATACTGATATAGTTGTCACTACTTTAAGTCTGGATATTTTATTTTCGAATGAATTAATGTGGCCTCTCTTTTTTTGCAACAATAATAAAAGCTAAATGCGAACTTTTACAACTCCATTCTTTGCTGTTATATTCCATGTATATTGATATTAACCAATCCCTATCCATTATTTACTGTATTAATATCAACTAGAATAACGTTTGCTTCCGGCATATTGACGTATCGTTTCGCATCTTCATAAAGGCTTATAGTTATATCATATTCTCTGACAATCATCAAGTACCTTATTTCCTTGTAAATGGAATCTCGTTGATATAAACCCTCGCTAAGTTATTATTATCCTTCCGCAAGGTTTGAAACAATAGAAATTCTAACGGTAAACATTACACCGCCTGCTCTCTTACCAATTTACGCTTTTATATTCTAATGCAAAATAAAATAACCGAATATTCGGCAAATGTAGACACCTTCAGCTATTCACATTACAGATAATACAGTGGCATTCATATTATAGGATCTTCTTTACCACAAATGCCGATCTCTTTAGTCTAAGGTAACACTAGTTTAAGTAATTACACGCTAACCCTTGATGATGATGATGATGATGATGATGATAATAATAATAATAATAATAATAATAATAGTAATAGTAATAGTAGTAGTAGTAGTAGTAATAATAATAATAATAATAATAATAATAATGATGATGATGATAATAATAATAATAATAATAATAATAATAATAATAATCAAGCAAGATGTAATATGTCTTTTACCTTTATTCGATGAATATATTGCTGGTGCTGAACTACTATCTTCCACCGTATAATAAAGTCCAATGTATATTTATTTGTATGCATATAAATATATGTACTTTCATCCCTCAGGCAGAAGTTAGAGAATAAAGCACATGCCATTTTTTAATCCCCGAACGAAAGTATATAAGATTGGGAAGAGAAGTTAAAAAGCAAATAAGTTAGAAAACCACCTCAACCCACATTATATTTACTGGTAAGGAAATACAATACTCTATTATAATATTATATGGTTAAGTTATGAAAAATACATTATTACCGTCATTTGATTTCATATGAATATGTTGATAATGTACCTAGATAAATAACTAGATAGAACACTGGCGAAACATACTTTTCCGTTATTTTTTAGCAGCAAGTATACACGAATGATTAATTAATAAAAACGTGGTTTCCTTTTTAATCAGCATCGAAAAAATAATATTTTCAATAGAACAGATTACTTGTAATTATAAGATTTGTATCTGATGGCAAGAAAAATAAATGACATCTCAAATGGTTCAGGGATGTGCTGCAGGTCATCGATGCCACTGTCGTAAAATTTCTATGATGAGATGGCAGACTGCATAGTTGTATCTGTAAAATTGACCTTTACTCGGACCAAGTCAAGTAGAAAAAGCAATCCATGATTGCGAATTCCGCCTCAGAAAGAAGCATAGAAAGAAGTATAAAAAATAGATGATATATGTATTTATATTTTTAATTTATACAAATAAAACAGTAGATATATGTATGTGTATGTGTCTGTGTGAAATTATTTAAGAGATAAACTCTTAAACTTATGGTCAAATAAAACCGAAACTAACAGAAAATAGTAATCATATACCAAGGATGGTTTATAATAACGAGTAAACTCTTTGCTTAAAACACAGATATATGCCGTATGCCGGCAAGTTGAAATGCAAAATGTTCATTTCAGCTTTCCGACATATTTCCATTACTTTTACGCATGTGCAAATTCATTCGTAGCTTGAAGATGTTTAATTTCAAATCTTTATAATCTATCTGACAATAACCCAAATGATAGGGAATGCGGCTGGCGCGCTTTATATTTTGGTTTTGATTCTGGCGGATGCCACCTAAGCTCTTTTTTCTACAGTTGAAAGAAGTACTATATATCAGCCACAATATACTACTCAATAGAGAATGCGCTCTGTAATGATACATCCGACATCTGCATAAATTAAAATGTATTTACTCATATTTTCGACCAGGACGCCCCCCTCCCCCGCTAGTATTTGATAAGCTTGTCTCAAGATTTATTAAAATAACTTTGTCAAATTAACGAATTGGATTTATTTTATGCAAGATTAGATATAACTTGTTAGTAATATTTTAAGAAAAATATTTTTCAACGAATTTATTTCAATTTTCTTTTCATTTCCTGCTATAAAAAGATCACTGAAATTATTTCTACAGTGGAATATTCAAGATTCTACAGTGGAATTAAATAATTATTTACAGATATTCAAGATTCTATATAATTATTTACAGTCTTGCTAAGTGGGCGAGTTTACTAGCATTCAGGAAAGAGTTGAATGCTTACTAGAAACTATCATTGAGTGTCTTCGTTCTCTTTGTACATGATTTTTTCTAAATTTTCCTAAGCAATTATAAAGTATGCACAATAAGAAAACTGCTTAAGAACACAATAGTTAATAAAGCCCGTCGTAGATCATCAATGGGTCTCTACATAATATTGATACAATTTAGAAAAATATTCTTAACATTGGGAGGGGTTCCTGTTAATAATTCTATACCCACCCTCTATGAGGAAAAGTTCATATTAGTCTAGCAATTATAAAGATTTGGTCGGTTAGTCGATTGATTTGCGTTACTGTAAAAAATAAAACAAGATAATAATAATAATAATAATAATAATAATGATGATGATAATAATAATAATAATAATAATAATAATAATACGAAGAAGAAGAAAAAGAAGAAGAAGAACATTAACACCTTTAGCAAATTAACTCCCCATCAAAAGATTCTACTTTTTTTTTTTTTGAAGATCTGACGGAACGGAAAGGAAAACAAACACAATTACAATTTTCGAGTTGTAAAGGCGTTTTCTACATAAATTTAACAAAAAATGGTTGTAATTTCTGGCCCATTCAAATTTTTTTTATGCTGTTTATCGCTCAACAAACGAAAAGCAAGCACAATACTGGTAGCATGACACGATATTGTTTGCCGGGGAGTGTTACTTGGTTGAGAAACGTCAGTGAAACGGCAACCAGCTCCTCGGGTGTTAGACACGAGCAAACGATAGGCACATAGACGCATGGATGATAGAAACATCCACGGGTCGATATAGTGTCGGCTACAATAAACTAGAATGTGTCTGGTCTTAGAGTCATTGCGGGCAAGGTTTTATCATCATTGTTGATAACAGGAACCGTTGGACTGAAATTGAACGCTGCATAGAATAAGCGAAGAAGACAACTTTTCTATATAAAAATAAAATTATTTATTTTAAACACAAAAGGAGCATATTGAATTAAGGTGATTGTCGACCCACATCCGTCCTCACTTGCAACCAGAATAAACTACCATCTGTCTGCTTTCTACGGAGTCTAAAGCCTCGATTGTTTAAAACAATATAATTTAATTCAATTTCATCTTTTTATGAAGAAAGAAAAAGAAAGGCAGTGAAAGAGAGAAATAGAGAAAGAGAGAGAGATAGAGAGATAGACAGGGAGAGAGATAGATAGAGAGAGAGACAGGGGAGAGAGATAGAGAGAGAGAAAGAGAGAGAGAGAGAGAGAGAAGAGAGAGAAAGAGAAAATATGTTTTAACGCACATGTTTTTTTTTTCAAATTCAGCTGCCAGCATGCGAGACTGACATTTTAAGTACCTTTCACATCGCCGGGTTTTACAAACATTTGTCAGTCAAACCTAATTGATATATTCTAACATTTTGAATATCACACAGCATCTGCATGACACGCGCGCACTTCCCCATGAGTACAGAACTAGTCGTGCACAAGGTTAATTAATGTAGAAGCTCCAGCTCCCTCAAAAATGAGCTTCTCTATTTTGCCACAGTAGAATATATCATTTTCGCTCGATTGTCGACATCTATTTGATGTGTTTCTACCAGTATTTGTTTAATTTTAAATTTTGAACGGCTATCCAGGGTTCTTGTGCAGGGATTGTGCGGCAGTGACTTTTAAAAATTCTAACTCAACAGAGTGGACACTGAGTTTATTTTGAATTAAAACACGCTTTAAAATAATTTTAAAAACTAAAAACTCATTCATGTAGATATAAGTCACTTATTTATCTATATATCTATAAAAGTGAAAGTGTCTGTCTCTGTGTGTGTCTGTGTGTGTACATTTCCCTACGCGATAACTCTGCCAATTTTAAGTCTACAGACTCGAAATTGGATATACAGAGTACTGAGATTTGGGAAAATCGATGTGATCGGTTTTTGGCCAGATATTTGGCGATTAAGGGGTAAAAGTTCAACGATTTGACCTTTGAGAACTTTATCAAACTCCTACAATTTTGGGTCTAAATACTTGAAATTTTAGATATAGGTTCCTTGGACATGGATCTAACTTAATAACTTAATTTGAGCCCAAAACAATAAATTTTAAGAGGTCAAAATAGGGGTCAAATGTTAAAAATTGACCCTTTTTTTTTTTGCTCAACATACACCTCAAATACTCGGGCAACGCCGGGATGAAATGCTAGTCTTTGATAAATTCATTTTTTCGTACTTGTTTTTCATGTTCTTTTGTTCTGTTAGTTACATTAACAAATGCCTGAATCTTATTTTTCTTGGCGTGTAGGCCCTGTCGGTGGGGCATTAGAATACACCGACTGCCCCCCTGCAAAGGGTAAAAGTCCCTCAATGGGGGTCCTGGATATGACCTTAAACTATATCCAGTGGTGAGGCCCCAGCTTGCGGGCTTTGGGGAGTGTGGAGCCACCCTTTAATTACCATTGCTCCCAGGTCCACTCTGACCCAGAGTGGTAGTACCTGTTAGGGTTCCAACCATGGGTTGAATAGAAACCGACTTGAAAACAACAAATATATTCTATTAAAAAATTTTCCTTCAAAATCTTTGGATTCGGCATTAAATAACCCGAAAAGGGTTGATATGCCGTAAAACAAAAACAACCAACCAACCAATCTTGGCGTGTATAAGTTTTAATGTAGATATACTGTCCCTTTTAATTCGGAAAACTTCTAAATATTTTCTCTTTATTTATTTTGCTCAAAGATTTTGATAAACTTATTTTGAAATTTTAATCTCATGTTACGCTTACAATGTCAAGTCGGCGCCAAGGAAATTGGAAACAAAAACGTTATTCAAAGTATTTTAAACTATTTGATAAAGTGTGAACGCTTAAATATATATATATATATATATATATATATGTGTGTGTGTGTGTGTGTGTGTGTGTGTGTTTAACCGGTAAGTACGAAATATTTTACAAATGGAATAAGCAAATAACTCTCAAATGTTTATTTTGTTTTCACTAATGAACTAATAAAATAAATAAATCAGACTCTTAAGAATAAATGTTAAATTTAGGAATATAGTTTATTACCCTTTCTGTGGTTCTTTGTCTTATCTTATAAATGATCAGTTTAATAAATAAATAACTTTGTTTTCCATTTTTTGTTGTAAAAAACAAAATTAATAGATTTGTTTGGAATTGGAAATTAGGTTTAATTTTTCCGATTCCGATTCCGATTCCGATTAACTACATAATACTAAAAAAAAAACATAGTAATCTAAGAAATGCCATTTCAATGTGTCATACGAGGATGGTGCACCTTCTCGTAATGATGCTACTACAAAAAACAAAACTGTTGGATACTCTCCAATATCAGATGAATTCTTGTCTTGGAATCTAGCAAAACCATATAAATTCGATTGTCAAAAATAAACTATGAAACAGTAAAGTGATCCATGGTAGAAATAAGAAAAATACTTATTTCTAAATGCTTTACTTAAGGTTTGAAAATTTACAAAAAACACTCGGATATTTATTAATCTAATAAATAAATCAACTGTTATTTCTAGGAAGCAGCTCCATGGTTTCTAAGAACCCATAACCCCCCCCCAAAAAAAATAGCGCTACTATTTTACAGAAATACATATTTATTTCTTCTTGTAGCCGTTAAGTTATTTGTATTAATATTCAATGAATCGACATTACATGAAATATTCAAAACAACAATTACATCATACGAAACTGTTCCTTAAACATGCTTATCTTTCTTATATGTGACCAAACGAAAATACGTTCGTTGCTTTTAAGGTATTTTCTTTAGAGTTTCGTTCAAGGATTTTCGTTGTTTTTCTTTATAATATTTAATCATAAATAAAGGTGTTGTTTTTGAAATGACACATTGAGGTTTGTTTTCGTTACAATCTTGTTTGTCCCCGTACGAAAACCACGCAGAGATTTTGAAAAAACAATCTTATAATAACGAATGTTAACAAATAGAAAAATTCTAGCATTAATTATGTTCTTTTCAATATTAAACATTACAGAAATAAATAAGTCAACACACTGAAATATCAAAACAAATCTTAATACAATCGACTTCAAGGGTCGTTGCAAAAATACGGCTTCCTATCTTTTTTATAAGTTAAAGATCGACGATGACCATTAAAACGAGCAACCGTTTGTGCTCTAGAGTGTATTTTTCTACATAGTCACCAGCATTCCCAACGACTAACGATTGTTGTGATTGGGCGTGCAGAGCGCGCCTTGTCACACAAAAATGTGTTCTAAAAGTAACACCTCGTATTTTTAGCTCAAAAGGTGGAAGAGCTACGAATGCAGGAGTCGTACCATTAAAACGATCGACCTTTTGTGCTTCAGAATGTATTTTTCTACATAGTTACGATAATTGTCAATGCACTTTTGCCAGGAATTCAATGACATATATCTGCTTTAGACGCACTCCATGACAGAGGTTGTTTTCTTAGAATCTCACATCGTCAGTATTAGCAACAGAAAGATGAAATTTAAAGTCATGTATGCATAAGTTCAGTCATCATAACGGAATGTAATTTGCAATACCATATGATCGATTCGGGTTGAAAAAAAAAAACAATAGAATACATAACTTTTGGAACACCTCTCGAATTTTATTGGAAGCATTAACACAAAGGAAACCCAGTGAACGAAATCTTACAACGGAATTTATTTCAAATCCGATTGACAAATTTAAATATTACCCAGAATATGGTATTATATAACAATCATACTTCCACTCTCTATAAATGTGGCTGGACGAGAAGATAGTAAGAAATATAAATAGAAATTAAGCCCAGTCTAAAAAAATTGAATATGCGAATTTCGTAGTCCCAAGACAAACTAGTCAAATTTCCTTTGACAAAACAGTACTTTGGGAGAGAAACTGGTCTAATAAAATGCTTGCTGCAGATATTTAAAAAGGGTAATATCTGAGCTTGGTCTGCTCTAGTGGAGATTTAATAAACTGTGAACATGTTTAATGTGCTTATATTTTCTCAAACGTAAACATATGCTTATGTTGGGGTGGTGTATAGATTTTAGCGTTATTAGTAGTTCAAAACCAATAAATATTTATTATTTCATTATTACTCCCAGCACTGGAAGATTATGTTTTAAACAAAATCAAATAAAAAAAGTAATAATTAAAGGAATCGCTTTTGGCATCGGACAATAGACACAATTCATTTTCAATTCCGATACCCCCAAATGTTCTGAATTTTCAAATTCCCGATTCCGATTAATCGTCCTAGCATCAACAAAACCTCTCTATGTTCAGATCATCATCATATGGTATAAATCTGAAGATTCTATTGTTACCATTGGTTTTCTCGGTATTTTTTCTAGTCTAAATTCTTTCTAAAAGACATCGGGATAACATGAGGGATCGCGTAGAGTTTACCACTATCCTAAGCGAAAGAGAGTTTTTTTTGGAATGAACGCAATTTGAACTCTGAACATTCAGGTCCTCAGACCGTATCGTTAACCACTAGAACATCCATTATCGCGTGACATGTTCAGAATTTAAACGTCTATTTAAAGACTTATTCTAACTATGATATAGGCATCTTCTATAATATAAATCTTACCTGTTTGTTTAAATGTATGTATGTATGTGTATCTCGCAAAAACTTTCGGATTTTCACGAGATTCATATTTTGTAGCTCGATCCTTTGGATGACAAATAACGAAAAGATTGGCTAAAAACATTGATTCCTTCACCCTGAACTGGGCATTTTTCTACAGGGAAGGGTCATTTTTTCCGTCGATATTTTCCAAAATCATTGCCTCTTTTCGATTGTCTAACCTTAATTTAAACCTAAATCACTTCCGGTTTGGCGATGGGCGCAGCAGTAAACGCGTCACGTTTTTTTTTTTCACTTTTTTTGCGCTCGCCATTTTCCTTTCTTTTTTTTTTTTTTTGCTCCACCAACACCCTTACACACACCTTCACTTTCTTTTCTGCTTTCGCGTCACGGGTTCGAGCCTGGCTGCCTACTGCGACTTTTTTTTGCTCAACACACACCTCAAACACCCGGGCAGCGCTGTCCACCCGGGCTAGTCCATTGATAAATACTGATCGCGAGCGTCTGATTTAACTATTCAGAAAATCACTGAATTATGACAATATGAATGATTCTACTGGCGGCGCAATATTTATTTATTATTTCTATTAGTCATACACTCTTTGATGATAATTTCACACCTATTCTGGCTACGAAACCTTTTGCATTCTTCAGTTGCGTTTTGTCGAACTTGGGAATCTGCACTACTTTTCATTCATTCCAAAGTTAGATAAAATGAACTCAAAAGCCATTGGAGGTTACATCGGCTGAAACGTCGTGAGAATAATATTCAAGATGAGGATAGTATTCCAAATAATACAAATATTATACGAAAACAAAGAAATATTCATTTATTAATAAAGGTAAATTAATAAGGAATTGATTAATTAAAATAAAAAGGCCGTCAGCATTTTTGTGCATGTAAATATCACGAAGCATTATATTCACTACCGCTTTTATTCAAAATGTCATGTTGTTCTGTGCGATTGACCAGCCAAGAACAGCTGTTTTTATTTTGCATAACACGAATTAAATTGCTTAAGAGTAATCGACAAATCTTAATGTTTAATTAGGCTTTAAAATGCCATAATTTAAATGAGTTATTAAAACAATAAACAGGATCGAATAGCATTTATATTTTAAAAAGGCCACGTGATTAAGTTTAGTTGAGAAATGACGACAAACATCGAAGCGATCTAATGCCAACCTCAATGCATAAACTTTTTGCATTAACAATAGCTAGAATGAATACTAAAGCGTCGTCTCTCATCATTATAAAAGCGTATAAGTACTTATCGGCGGTATTCTCATTGTTTACAATTGTTTTCAAAGCGTGCATTAAAGTTTCTCAAGCTTTAGAACAATAGAAAATTTAACTATCAAAATTTTCTCTGGCTTTTTTTGCAATTACCCCTGGTTCATAGCACTAGGTTACTCTATAAAGTAACTGTTTTGAGTAAATTTTGTTTCAGATATTGCTGTAATGTCTATGTTATAATTGTGCTGCCCTCGGCAAAATGCCTGTCGACATCCTTGTTTCAGATAGCCAGTTAAGATAACGTCATAGCAAGCGAGAAGTCAACGGTACGGTGACAAGTAAAATATGTCCTCAATAAAAAAAAGGTCCTGTTGCAAAACATGACAATAATCACAAGCGCTGATATCCTTTATTTCTGTTTCAGTAGTCCTTGGATCTAAGAGTGTCCGTCTGTTTCAAATATCAATTTTCAAAGAGTTACATTTTCTCGAAGTCGCACATTAACGCCCGATTTTAGGCTATGCTGCCCTGAGACGCTTGCCGTTTAGACTCTTTTGGGAGTTATTTCTTGTTTTACAATAGCTAGTTACTCTACTGTGTATTTCCTGTTTAGTTTGCGGTGTGATAGTGGGTTTTCACGCTAACAGTACCATAGAGTACTCCCAATTACACTAGAAGCAGGTGGAAGCACAGCATTATCTTTCACAAAAATGTTTGCGATATCTGCAATATATTTTCGAAACGATTCACTACGTTATTTGAGACAAACACTAAGGCACTTACGATCTCAATCTGGGCAATGTTTATGACAACTTATTTGTAGTTTAAATATCATACACTCCACGGTATTCCCCACTATCTCACGAAAATCGAAAAAACCTGATTATTTGAAGTCAACGATTGTGTGAACTTCTCATTTGCTGTTCCAAGAGCAAACACCGTAGATCAAATGGCAGGTTGTGTACCAGAACCTTTTTAACCGTTATAGACAAGGGTTTTATTGATCAACCACGGCCCTGCAATGCAGCTAGGACAATTATTTTTAGACGGTCTCTCCTGGTTAACGGCAACGGGTCTTACTAAGCCAGTGCATACGTCACATGACGAAAACATTGTCGGGAAAGTCAATTTTGGCAACGGATTATACTGTTTGTAACAAAATGCTGCCATGGAAAACTCATGTCTTTTATAATATATCAAATAAAGCAACAACAAATGTCTCCAACAAATGAGGAAGCAATGATACTGCTATCAAAGTGATATCTAATTAAATTTTGTAGTTTCTAAGCACCGCAAAACAGTGATTTTTTTTCACCCTATAAGTTTTATAATGAGTAATAGGCACCTCCGCAGCTTTGTGTAAAACGTCAGCGTTTTATACAATAACAGCAACGTCGTTTGCTATTTTCTGTGTAAGTTTCTATGGATATAATAGTTAAGGTAAGTAAGTTTTTTTTTACTACCGGATCTTCATATTTACATTGTAAAACAGATGGATTTTTTCCGAGCTACACAGACGAGAGTTAATAAAATACAATAATTTAAACGTCTTCTGTTGACACTTATGCATATAAAAATAATGTTGCTCAAAAGCTTCCGTACTTTTTTGAAAAAATAATATAGTTCACTCTCTATTAATGTGAATAATCAAATCAAAATGAATTTTTTAGGCCAATTTTGGATTTGGGATTTTTTATTATATCAAGAGTCATATATTTTATATTATGAATATGTTTTTTTATTATATAAATATATCCATATAATATATAATTTATATAACATACTAGCAGGACCCTTTAACCGGCGTTTCCCGGTGGTAGCATGCACTCCCCCGCGTAAAAATGTCAAATACGGCCGTTATTTTTGTTGTTGGTCAAATAATAAATTACTGAGGTCTGTACTGCTCAAATAGCCTAATCAGTTGTATCATTTGTTAATAAGTGTAATAATAACATGTACCTCCAACGCCCGCTACAGCTTTAACCTATTATATGTAACACTATGTGAGTGTACTTTTATATTATCATCCTAACTTTTTTACTATTTAAAAGAAGAAGCTTTAAATGAACTGGTACCAAATTTTCCAAAATTTTACAGTACACACTAATGTAAATGCGAGACAAAAATCATTCCTATGTACTGATGTTTGTGAAACCGTACGCATACTCATATTTAAGACATCTAGAAAAAAGATGCATCCTCTACATTGGTTATGCATTTTTGGTACCGCATTAACTGTACATTAAACAACCCCAACCTCCTCATGTTAAGAACGGCTTTCGGAATAAACTCCCCAAACCTCGGAAGCCGTTCTTAACACAGGGAGTTTGAGGTGTTTATTTCGAAATCTGTTCCTAACATGAGCAGGTTGGGTGTGTTTATACTAAGGTTGGACAGGTCGTAAAAAAATACAAAAATAACTTTGCATACACAAACAAACCAAAAAAAAAATAATAACTTCACATGTGCAACAATAAAGTGCTTAAATTATACTCATGTAAAGTTAGTAAAACATTTTTATAAAAAACAAACAAAAGGAAACGGTTGTTTTATCTTCTGTGTTCGTAATCATATTTTAGTAAAAGCGAATTGCTATATCGGAATATGCGTTACGAAAATGAACTATAATTATGAATCCTTTTTTATGAGTGTCTGCCACTATAACTGAAGTAAATAAATCACGAAATGTAAATAAATAAATAAATAAAAAAAGTAAAAGAAAACTTTATATAGATATACGCGCCAAATTTCATTCCGTCATAAAAACAACTTTCTCCCGAAAAAGAAAATCAAACAAACTTTTTTTTACATTTTTATCTAGCGAATAAACATATTATATATGAAAAAAAAAACACGTTTAGTATTTTATAATAGAACGACGGAACTGAATTCGATGTTTTCGATTGTAAAACAAAACTAATTTTGTTGATAAATCTCTGTGTTGAGTAACGCTGACTTACTTTTTGTAAAGAATTTAATTGAGTAAAGTGTATTGTTACCAGAATATACATTGATCTAGTGACTAAATAAAAAAAAACGTGTATATGGAAAAACACGTGTATTATTTAAAAAAATCAAAAGTATGCAACGCGGATAAAGCTCTCTTTTTTATTTAACGCAACTTCATACTCGATTTTTTTTTTAAATACTGAACGCGCTCTTTCATAAAAATATTTGTGTTTAATCGCCAGACAAATGTATAAACATTCTTGTATGAATAAATTTATTCAATTTATTTATTTAGAAACCGATTGTGTCCATAGTAATATTTAAGTAATAGCGAATTACTTTACCGTTATATCTCTTACGAAAATAAAATATAATTATGAATTATTTTTTATGAGTGTCTGTCACTGTAACTAAAGTAAATAAATTACGCAATAATTGTCTGTATTTTTGAGATGAGGTGTTTTCATTGATTGGGATTGTCGGACTGACTTCCTCATCTTGGTTGTTATAGTCACAACGTTTCGGCCATTTTGTCCCCCGGCCTTCATCAGGTGTTTTGTATCGAACTGGGGAACCGTTTGTTAGGAGTCTCGAACCCAACTCTTTATTATTATTACGGGGCTACCGTGTTCGAACTCCAGCTAGGCTCTGGGACATAGTTGCTGATTCTGTTTTGAATGTTACATTCAAAACAGAAAATCAAAACAGAGAATCAGCAACTATGTCCCAGAGCCTAGCTGGAGTCCGAACACGGTACCCCCGTAATAATAATGAAGGCCGGAGGGCAAAACGGCCACGTTGTGACTATAACAACCAAGATGAGGAAGTCAGTCCGACAATCTCAATCAAATTACGCAATGTAATAAATAAATAAAAAAAGAAAACTCGTACAAACGATTAAGACATTTGGCTATTTGTAAAGGAAAACAGTTATTTTCTACCAAAGTATAAATATATAATAGCGCGGTAATTTTTTTTTTGGACGTCAGCAAACCAAAATGTACCCCACGTGCCAAATTTCATTCCGCCATAAAAACAATTTCCTACAAGGAACAAAAACAACAACTTGTAACATTTTTTTATCTAGCGAAAAACTATAAAATATATATGAAAAACCACGTGTATTATTTTTGAAATCCAATAATGGAGCTGATGTCGATGTTTTCGAATGAAAAGTAAAAACCCGCGTATTATTGTAAAAAACAACAACTCCAAAATATGTAACGGGGATGCAGTTGACGTTTTTTTTTAAGTTCATAGTTTTTTTAAGCGGAATAATTCTGTCAATAATAAATAACATGTAAGACTATTGTGTACGTACTGAAAATGGCGGCGTGTTTCATAGTGTTCGTTTATTTAGTGGAATAAACGAATGCTTGAATTGTAGAATGACTATATCCCATCCACTCAGCTGGGCCGGATATTTCAAACGGAGAAATCATTATATGTGTCGGATGTAAGGGATAAGAATATGCGTATGTGTTGGAAATGTGTAGTCAGTTAATGACGGTTAACACACAGGAGAAGTGCAAAAAGTATAAAAGAATGCGGTGTGGAATGGTGTCGTAAGATAGACAGTAAAGTGAGGGTGAAATCCTAGCTACTTCCTCTTTAATTTAGGACGCTGCTAGTCATTGCGCTCCTCGGACTAAATGTAATTTTTTTAATATAACGAAATAATATGCATGTAATTGCAATTTATATTTAGATAACGTAATAGCTAATGACGTAATATATTAATTTTTATGTGCTATCTGGTGTTGACAAATAAAGGCAGTTTCGTCCAGAGGGGAATAATTGCGTCTCTTTTAATCCATACAAGATAATATATATATATATATATATATATATATATATATATATATATATATATATATATATATACTAGCAAAAGTACCCGTCGTTGGCTGGGTTCAAAAACAGCCTACAGAAAATGGACTCTGATTTATGAAAGTATGATAGGTTGTGAAAAGGAAGGGTTGTAAAGAGATAGCTTCGAATTTGGAGGTATCAAAACCAAAGCAAAATATGATGAAAGTAAAAATAAAATAGATAAATCCCATAATTTATTATACCATGCCTGTTCACACTGAAACACTTATCACAATATTCTGTGGATATATATTAAAAAACCTTGTTAAACTTTGTGACATATTTCCATTCTATGTAGGGAAGGCGCGAACGTACACCCCATAATTTTATTATACCATATTTCTTCAAACTGAAACATAATTATCAAAATATACTTACGCAGATAGATATGAAAAGTCTTTAGTAAAGTTTGTGCCTATTTCCATTCTATGGAGGCCAGGCGCGAACGCAGACCCCACAATTTTATCATACCATCCCTATTTAAGTTAAAACATACTTATCAAAGTATTATTATGTACAACTATATCAAAAACACTTGTAGACGTTTTTCTTTTCATTTTTAAATTTTTTATTTCCATACTTTGTGGACCAGGCGCGAACGCAGACCCCACAATTTTAATGAACCGCCGTTCTCCCAGATCAAACATACTCATTCCTGTGTCTCCATACATCTTCTATCACTATATGTGATCAGTTTTCTATAGGAGCCTATTCGTGACCAGACACACACACATACACATACAGACATTCAGCTTTATATATATATATATATATATATATATATATATATATATATATATATATATATATATATATATATATATGTTGCTATCACAATCTTTGTTTTAACTTTATATAGCGGAATATTGAAATTCAATATTATTTAAAGTTTTTTAAAAATAATTGTTTTTTTAGGATTCTGATTTTTTGTTGTAAGTCAAGTAATTATATTACCGCGAAAAATATGATGAAAAAGTGTTTTATTTTAACATAAATAATATAGACTTTATGTCCAACTTTTGTTTACAACTTTAAGGTAAGTGGAATAAATAGCGGGATTATATATATATATATATTGATCTTTTCAGCTTTAAAAAATTTTGAAATTTTTATGAACCTACATTTATTTTGTTTAGATTTCGTAACATGGAGTATAGAGGGGCAGAATACCTAAAAATATTTCCTCTGGTATATTTAACGGAATCTACTTTTATTACATAAGTTTATTTAATAATGAATAAATCTCGAAAATTTCAGGAAAATATGATTATTATTTGATTTTTGCTAGAATTTAAAACATGGGTATGTTTACGTATGAAAAACGTCACTACATACTAACGTTGTTTTTAAAGCGTCGATAATGTAAACGAGACTTAAGTCTCGCATTTTCATTATTTTCCTATCTTGTTAAAATGTTTTATTTATATTAGATGTTTATTTGAAGCTTCTTCTTTTAAATGGTAAAAAGTTAGGATGATAATATTAAATTAAATTACAGTTACATCGTGTTACATATGGGGGGGGGTAAAACTGTGGCGCGCGTTGGAGCCACCAAATGAGTAACATGCATGTATTTAATATATTTGTATATGCCATGCATTTATGAAGATACGAAATTAACTGAAATTAATAAGAAATATCCAGGATAATATTATTTTACAAGCAATGAATCCATTTCATGTTCGTATGTACGTTATCGCCTATCACACTCATTTAAATTAATTAGATCCTTTTTTACCAAATATACTTATTGCTGATCAATTTAATGCCGTTTAGCTAGACAATGTCGATTCCAATATTTTAAAATACATTTTTAAAACATTAAATTATCTCTTTGTTTTCGAGTAACAAAATTTGAAATCAAGACATTTCAACAATTAATATTGATTTTATTGATTAAAACAGAGGTCTTTAAAGTTTTCAACTGGATGGCCAAATTGCTGACTTTTTATTGCTATGCAGGCTAAAATAAAAATGTATATTTTTAAAAATTAATTTCTGAACAAAATGGAAACAAAAAAACCCCAAAATTTAAACAAATTTTCATTTTTAAATCTCTATATTAATAAAGTAGTACCTTTAACGTACGTACGTGTCGCGATTTCCAGGTTATAAATTATTCAATCCTGAGATCCTTTTTGTTGTGTCTGCACAAATAATCAACAAGAACACGAAAGTAAAGGTATACAATAATATATTAGGAAGAAAAGTTATATACATATTTACATGTCTTCAAATATACTTCAGTGGGAGATATTCCTGCAGGTGGTGTGTTGCATGTCTTACTGGAGGCAGCATAAGCGGCTTGCCTATTTGATGGTCGTTGTCGAACTCCCACGGTATTGGTGATTGATATCTTTATATATCTCACTCACCCGCCTATGTTAATTAGTAGGCGTCTCCACAACACTTTTTTTTTTATCAAAAATGAGAGTAGAATGTGATAACGTACTACGAACATAAAACCATTAGTATATAGATACTTTTATTTAATGTCAGTAGTATGTCACCATCTTTCATCTTCATTTTTAATAAAAAGGATCGTTTGATCATCGAAGACGCAACGTAAAAAAAACAAAATTGAAAAATGATGTCTCTTTGGGGGCCGTACGTGAAACTAAAATATGCTTTCTTGATCTCCTGGCTAGGATCCAACACTAATACCTGTTCTGCCTAAAGATGGTATAATTATATCGTGAGGTTTCCGTTCACACCGGATGTCCATACAATGGAAATATGTCACAGATTGCTATAAAGATATTGGAGATAAATCAGATATAATGTGACACTACATTAACCAGATTACTAAGCTAAGTAGTTTCACAGTTTTAACAAACAGTCTACCATAATATCGCGGAGTCTACATTCACAACGAAGTCCACAGAAGCCCATCAGCAAAATATTACGTATGGAAGCGGCCGCTGTGGAATTTTTATAAGTTCCGCTAAGATTTCTATAAATATTTTTACGTTTCCTATAAGAGCTTAGCGGACCGGATCTGACTCGTAGGCCATAGTTTCAAGAACTCTAGCTTAAGATAACATTTATATTTCAATCTCTTTTATGATAATTTAATATAGATTATTTATTGTTTAAAAACGATTAAATTTCTATAGTTTAGAAGCAAGAAAGGAGCGACAGAATTGTTTTGTATATTAAAAGGATGTTCAGTTGATGATGACAATTATTTTTTATGGAAGAAAAAAGAATATTTATTCCCAATAGTATAGGAATATTGATAGCAGTAAACCATACAGATTGATGTGGAAATATGTTTTTAAAAAAAATAAATTTATAAATATATGTATAAATGATATGGCAAAATCAACAAAAAATTGCAATTTATAACAGTATCCAATATATAAATAAATATATATTACATATAAATATTTTATAGCTCTAAATCTCGCATTCACTTACTGACAACTTCTTAACTCTATAAAACTACCGGTGTTTATTCTCCCTCTGTGTACTCGGACACTCATACCCACACTCATACCCACACTTACACACACACTTACACACACACACATACACACATTATTCCTAATTAGCAACCATTTAATGCGATCAACTTAAAATGCACTGTAAGCAAAATAAAGAAAGAAATGAAAACCAGTGAAAATCAGGTTTATTTAAAAGTAGCGCGGATGTCTCATCGGGAGAGCATTACACGCAGGATCGCTGGGTCGATTCGGATCTGATGAGTAGTGTGACAACGAACACGTGTTCGAAGCACACACACACTCACACATACACACACATACACATATATGTGTTTATATATATGTATATATATACTTATTTACTATGATAAATATTAAATACAGGCACTAGTGTTTCATCGTTTCGCGAATCATCAGTCCAAGGTGTCACAATAAACATAAAACGAGGAAGTCTGTATATTTCAAGATTGAAAAATAGAACTACCATATAACTTCTTAAAATCGCTTGTAATTTTTCTCCCCAACCTGAGAGTTTAAAACGATTTTAAAACCGGCATTTCCATTTTAAGGTACTGTATTTTAAGTTACACCGCAAAGCTATTCCAGGCTGACACTATACTTGATGGAACAAATCTGTCCGAATATTGCAATTCTCTTTTCATTTGAACCGAATCTGAACTGATGTGTGAATGTCAGTACAAGTCGTGCGCTTGTTCTCATTCACGCACTCTTCTGTCAATAAAGATAACATTGATCAATTGCGTTAAAAGCCATCATGATTGCACGATTAAATAAACTTTAGTAGGAAGTCGTTTACGCACGCATTTTATATCGACTGCATGGAGCCGATTAGTATTTTAATCCTCCGTATCCTTCATTCACTTATTACGAAGGAAATAGCAAATTATGACTTAATAAATATTTCAAATAAATGTATCCCAGCTAAAAGCAATGATCAACTCTACAAATCTGATATTCTTAATCATAAAGTTATTCTTATTCGCCTTAAAAGTAACAAGTATTCTAACTAAGGAAAACAAATAACCAAATCAAGAATTTTTGTTGTTTTATATTTAAAATTTTCTTATAATTTAATTACACTTTTTTTTTTGAATTTCCACTGTTGTATCCTTGAAACAGAGCATGTGTTCGCGTTGGGAAATTTCACAAGAAATCGTAGGATAGCTGGCTTGCGAGGATATTAGCAGCAGTAGCCGAATAAGTACCAATGGAAATTAAGAAGTGTGCGGGAACTTGCTTGACAAGAAAAAAAAAAGGGACAGCACTTGTTCGCCGAGAAGAAAGCCCGCGGTGGAGAAGATGAACGTGTAAAGTCGAAGGTGAGAAAGAGTTGACTAATGCCAGTGTAAAGTCGGGTGAGAAAGAAACACACACGACGGGTGAGATAGACGTGTGGCCCCGTAGTGGAGGCGAGAAACTTTGAAACTAGTGTCGAGACGGCGAGGTTTTGTTAATCTCATGACAGACGAAATGAACAGTTAGGAAAAGAAACAGGCAGTTTTTGGAAAGTAATAATAATAAATGCCTTTTGCTAACACAGAAAAATGCTGAGTCAGATTTCCTATTTATTTGTTGTTTGTTTCTACTTGCGACGGTACGCCTGTTACATCTTTTATCTGATGTATATTGCTGTCGAACTTCACAGGAGTTTTGGTATATTTCCATCTTATGAATTATAATAACTTGTAAAGTCACCCAGAATGTGCAGGTTATTGTAGATTAAATTAATATTAAAAATCAATCATGCAACCCAGCTGATTATTAATGAATATAGGGTGGAGCGATAAAATTGGCGCTATAGAAAAGATGACATAATTCCATTTCCGTTTGATATAAAACGCTTTTTGTTGCATCTACTAGTTGGCCAGTTTTTCATAATCTTGTTTAGAAACACATTAAAATACATTAAAAAAGAAAACACGACTAAAACAATACCTTTAACAAATAAAAAACGTAAATAAATACTACCAGACTAAAACAAACAAACACCCAAACAAACAAATATATAAATAAAAACGAACAAGTGTGTGCAAGTTCTCTTCTTAAGACACGCGACATTAGATTTCCAATATTTATCGTTTCCGATTAACGCCCACACAGAATTCATAATTGATTTCTTTTGTGATTAAATTAACCTCATAATAAAGAAGACATTACTTCGGGTTATTGTCGCCAGATTAACTGCACGTATGTCCGAAAATGGAAAGGGAGAGAAGTAGACCATTACAATCCTGCACTATCAAACAATAGATATAAAAGAAATTAATGCGAGTAAAACGTTTTTAGACGTTCTCTACTCTGTTTTGTAATAATCGTAGTCGCTTGGTTGAGCTCTAGTTTCTAGTTTTATATATAAAAAGTCATAAAAATGACTCGTATAATGATAACTGCTGTAAAAACCTTCCTTTTTTTCTCTATATACCCAATGCTAGGCAAAACCTTATTGAATTAGTTTTTTTTTCCAGAAATCCATATCTGTTGAATATAAAACTATGAAACAGTTTCCAAGTTTTCAAACCCAATAATTTGAAATCCTTGTTGAGTCGTCCATCTAATTAATTAAATTCTATCCATCGTCTCCAATCCTCCCAAGGTGTTTGTGAACACCAACGGATGATGTTATTAATAAAATAATGAATCCGATTTTATTTCTAGTCGCAATGATTGTTGTTAGTGGGCGCATGAAAAAGGGTGATCACGCTGGAAAGGAGTTGTTGGTAGATAGCTTAGAGATAGGAGTTTGGCTTCAACCGTGGATAGAAAGCCAGTAAGACAAGTAATGAGAAATTGGGTATTTGAGTTATGGTCGTCAATATTTCGATTTTCAGGATTTGTTTAAGTATGTCCAGCATCAGCAATAGGAAACGAATAAAACAAATAATAATAATAATAACATAGAAACAAAAATAAAAGCAAGTGATCGGCTGAGCTCCAATCTATGGTGCCCTCTTCGACAAACTTTCACAAGAAACACCCGTTTAGCAGAAAACACTATCACTATTTTACCCCACTCTTTATCTGTGTCTAAACCTAAACATAGATTCCATGAGCAAAGCTTCTTTCTTAGAACTGCACACCTATGGAATTGTCTTCCGTTTTCCTGCTTTCCAGTTGACTACAATATGGTTGTCTTCAAGTCTAACGTAAACAAGGTTTTGATGAGCCTTTCCATATAAGTTAACAAATTTACCGAATTTCCATTACTAACGATATCAATATTGTCAAATTTCTCCTGTACACTCTTTAACCCTTATCCTCAAGTGGCCCCTAGGCCTTGATAAGTGGTGATGTCTATGTACAAAAAGAGAAGAAATAACATTAATAATATGTATATATATATATATATATATATATGTACACATGGGTGTGTGTATATATATACATATATGTATCTATGTATATGTATATAAATATATACATGTCTTCAAGTCCAACATAAACAAATTCCTGATAAACCACCACTTTATCAAATCTCCATTACTAACAATTAACGCGATATTATCTCATTGATTACTGTGCACTCAATAACCCTTATTCCCGAGTGGCTTCTGGGCCTTGATAAGTGGTGACTACCATGTAAAAAAAAAAGATCTTTTTCATAAATAGGACGTTCCCATGACAACGCCTGTGCTGTTTAACATTAATTAGCATAATTACATCAATAATCCGAGAAAAATAAGTAAATACTAATAAGAAATTAACAATATATAAAAACGGATAGTAATAATCAAAATTACTATGAGAATTTAATTAAATAATGAAATAAATTATATATATATATATATATATATTCAATAATGTGATTGATAATTTAAAATTCAAATTAGAATGTAATTAAAAATCAGTTTCACAAGAAGGAACAACAACAAAATCAATAATTTGTACGATCGTTTCAGGAAACAATGTTTTTATTGTGGTAGACATTAAGCCACGGACAATAATTTTTACATGTAGTATATTTAAAAAAAAAAAGTTTCCTTATCAGCAAAAGTATTGGTAAGGGTTTTTAATATATGTAAAAGACACCATAAATAAACCTCGCATTAAAAGTAAGGCAAATGCATCTGGAAAAAATTAAAATAAAAGGTATGTATTTACTTGACAAGCAAATTAATATGGGTTATATATAGAAATAAAATAGAATAAAATTATAAATCTGAATTTGGTTTAAATACAATATATATATATATATATATATATAATAATAATAATAATGATCGATATATCAGATCAATTAATAATAACAATAATATTGATGATCAAAAATTATTATTAATAAGCATGTCAAGTTATAGTTTAATTTTAATATTGAATATTAATAAGGAACATTTTTAATGATTTAAGGTTGTTTATATTTACTAAATTTAAACCAACGTTTATGACTGCATGTGAAAACACGTTCATCTCTTATGTTCCCGATGTAGCCCCTACTTCAAAGTAGCACTGTGCCTTGGTTAAGGTGAGGATTGAATTAAATAAAAGGTCATCCAGGGAGGACGGTATCGTGAGGGCCAAACCGTTCCCTCCTAACGAGAGGAGATAATGTTTGATAGGAATGTATTATCACTAATTAAACTATACTACAGAGAACAAAACAAACATAACCCATTAAAACGTTATATAGTTAAGATAGGTGAAAAAACTTCGCATTTATTCGATGAGATGACTTCGAAAACAATGGCAAATTTCATAAAATACAAATTTCATGGAACATATAAAAAAAGAGAAGTATGCCAACTAAGAAAGAAAAGCCAATCCCATTTATAATTTCTTAAAAAAATACATTTATATAAATTTTGTCATTGTTTCTCCTTAGCTAGCCTCTTCCTCAGTCTACGGTATAGTTTGATGACTTGATTTTTATTTCAGCGTCTACGATGAAATCTGCTATAAAAATTCAAGAAAACATTAAAATAAATCCATTGGTTATTTTTTAGCAAAACATGTTTTAAGTTGAAAAAATATATTGTTCATGGCTTATGCCTAAAATATGTCAGTCTAAATAGTTTACTTTAATGAAATAAGAATGAACTCTAAAGAATAGAAATATTTAAGACTATCAAAATAATCTGAAAGAATAAGAAAAAAATTATTTTCGTATTCCAGTCGCTTAAATTAAATTAAATTAAAATTGTTTTTTAATTATTTACTTTTTTTTTACATGGGGGATCACCATTTATCAAGGCCCTGAAGCCACTCGAGGATAAGGATTATTGTGTGTACAATAATCAATGGGATAATATCGTAGTAATAGTTGATACTGGAGATTTGATAAAGTGTCTTACTTAAGGGGGCGATTAATCAGGAATTTGTTTATGTTGGACTTGAAGACATCCAAGTTGTAGTCAGGTTGGAAACAGGCAAACGGAAGAGAATTTGACAGGCGTGCACTTCTCAGAAAGAAGCTTTGTTCATGGAATCTACGTTTTGATTTAGGCACAGATAAAGAGTGGGGGAAATTACTGACATGAGCCATAATATTACTTTTTTTTTAGTGGTACCGGCGAATTCACACACTGAAGCAGACATGACACTGAAGACGGTCACTGCTGTGCATATATTTATATACATGCACGCATACACACACATATACACACATATATCCATAAACATACACACATGTGCGGCATCCGTCAGTCGAAACGACTATGGATCAGCGCCGTATTAAGATGTTTCCTGTTTGCATCCTTTTGTGTGACTGTAGAGACCAATTCTTGATTTGCATAGTCTGCCACAGCCTTGACATACGAAGGTTGTTATGCAATTTGCCGCTTCGTCCGGCTGTTCCGCCTGTACACTCGCTCTTCTCCTAACTCTCTTTGCAGCATTTTCAACATGGAGGGTCCTCTCGCTGATGATAATCCCCTGGCGTATCATTTTCCTCCAGGCAGTTCTGTCAGCTGCAGAGGCTTCCCATGTATTCCTGTCCACCGAGAGAGCCTTCATGTCATGCTTGCAGACATCCCTGTAGCGAAGATGGGGTCGCCCCCTCTTTCTTGAGCCTGAGGCAAGCTCGGCATAGAGAAGGTCTTTAGGGATGCGCCCATCATCCATCCTGCGCACATGGCCCAGCCAGCGAAGACGTCGCTCACGCAGTAGGGAGTAAATGGATGGGATGCCCGCTCTCTGCAGAACATCAGTATTACTCACTCTGTCCTGCCATGTGATACCAAGTATCCTACGTATACACCTCATATGGAAGACCTGGAGTTTCCTCTCTTGTGTTGAGTATGTAGTCCAGGATTCACTCCCATACAGTAGAACACTGAGGATGCACGCTCTGTAGACGGTCATCTTGGTGGAGGTGGTAAGGTGCCTGTTTTCCCAGACTCTTTTAGTTAGTTTAGAGAGGGTTGTAGATGCATTACCAATCATTTTGTTTAGCTCCACGTCCAATGAGAGGGTGTCTGAAGTAGTGGAGCCTAGATATTGAAACTGGCGTACGGCCTGTAGTGGTGTGCCTTGGATTGTGATGCTGGGTGGGGAGGCGGTTGCTTGTCCCATGACTTGAGTTTTCTTCTGGCTGATGGTGAGACCGAATAGGCTGCAAGCATTAGCAAACCTGTCCATCAGTCTTTGAAGACCATCTTCCTGATGCGATGTTATAGCTGCATCATCGGCAAACAGCATGTCTCTTATCCAAACTGTCCTGGTCTTTGTCCTGGAGCGGAGTCTGGCGATGTTGAAGAGACCACCATCTGACCTGGAGTGCAAGCAGATACCATCCGTTGTGTTCTTGAAAGCATGCTTCAGGAGTAGGGAGAAGAAGATGCCGAAGAGTGTTGGGGCCAACACACAACCCTGTTTGACACCACTCCTCACCCCGAACTCAGCAGACATGCCACCGTTAAATTGCACAGTGCTCCTCATGCCATCATGAAAGGATCTTATGATGCTGAGGAGTTTTGGTGGGCATCCGATCAGTGGGAGAATTTTGAATAGTCCATCTCTGCTCACGAGATCGAATGCCTTGGTCAGGTCTATGAAGGCAACATACAGAGGCTGGTTTTGCTCTCTGCACTTCTGCACAACTTGCAGTTGGCGTAGGGAGAAGATCATATCGATTGTTGATCTCTCTGAACGAAAACCGCATTGAGATTCTGGGTAGATTCGGTCGGTAAGAACGTTTAGTCGCAGTAATACTATACGTGCGAATAGCTTGCCAACGAAACTCAACAGTGAGATACCGCGGTAGTTGTTGCAGTCACCGCGGTCCCTTTTGTGTTTGTAGAGAGTGATGATATTTGCGTCTCTCATGCCCCGAGGCACTGAGCCTTCTCTCCAACACTGTATCAGAAGACTATGGAGGGGCTCAAGCAGGATAGCCTTTCCACTTTTTAAGACCTCTGCTGGAATATAGTCCTTTCCTGAGGCTTTTCCTGATGGCAGTCTGTCTATTGCCCAGGATAGTTCTTCTATGGAAGGCTCCTCATCGAGCTCATGCATCAGTGGTAGACGATCAATGGCATCCAGGGCGGACTGATGTACCATGTTTTCCCTGGAGTAAAGCTCGGAGTAGTGTTCAACCCAGCTGTCTAGCTGTTTAACTTTGTCTAGTATGGGTTCACCCGATTTAGACTTCAGTGAAGCAGTTTTGTTAATTATGGGTTCTGTAGCTCTCCTGATCCCGTTATACATATTTTTTATATTTCCTGCATCAGCTGCATGCTGGATAGACTTGGAGAGTTCCATCCAGTAGTTGTTTGCATCTTCTCTTACAGCCTTTTGAACTGCCCTTTTGGAAAGCCTCAGTGCAGCCAGCGATGTAGGAGATGGGTTGGCCTTGTATGAGAGCAAGGACAAACGCTTTGCCTCAATCAGAGGGTTGAGGGTAGCAGAGTTGGCATCATACCAGTCATTGCGTTTGCTACCTGTCCTCCTCCCAAAGACTTTGAGAGCTGTAGAGTGGATGGCATTTTTCAGTGTTTCCCACTGTTCAGATGCAGTCCGGGTGTTATCTCCTTTGAAGGTGGAGGTTAACATCTCGTTGAATTTCGCATTGCGATCTGAGTATGTGGTCTTGCTAACATCAATACGGGCAACACCCTCCTGTTTAGTTTGGTAGCAATCTTTGGGTTGAAGTTTGACTCTAATGCATATTAGGGAATGATCTGTATCACAATCAGCACTGTGGTAGGCTCTAGACATCAGAAAATGTTTGAGGTACCTTCGTCTAGTAATGATTAGATCGAGTTGGTGCCAACGCCCTGATCTGGGATGTCTCCAGGACACTCTGTGATGCGGTCTGGCAGCAAAGAATGTGTTGGTAATGCAGAGGTCATGGTAGGCACAGAGTTCTAGAAGGCGCTGGCCATTACCATTGCATTTGCCCACTCCAAAGTTACCAAGGCAGCTCGGCCATGCATCGTTGTCGCCACCCACACGTGCATTAAAGTCCCCAAGTATAATCAGGTCTTCATTTTGTGGAAATGCCTTGATGGTGCTATTCAGCTGTGTGTAGAAGTGCTCCTTGATGTCGTCAGGCGCTGCGAGTGTTGTTAATTAATTGTTCCATCTGTGGTGTTCAGTCGTAGTGAGATTAGGCGCTCAGTAGCTGAATCAGAGAGTTGTACGTTCTGAAGCAGTGAGTTTCTGACTGCGAAACCAACACCGTGTTCCCGGACCCCCTCTTCCTGTTTTCCTTGCCAGAAGAAGGTATAGTCCGATTCCTTTAGGCATCCGGTGTCAGCTAAGCGTGTTTCTTGGAGTGCAGCGATGTCTACTTTGAGCCTCGATAGCTCGTTGTTGATGATGGCAGTTTTTCGAATATCGGAGATATTGCGTATGTCGGTAGATCGGCCAGTCGTCATAGTACGAACATTCCAGCACCATAGCCTGAGTGTTGGGTTCTTTGTGTTTCTTTTGGTTTTGTTTGGTGCAATGGTTACTGGCCACTTGTTGGAATCATCCTATACCCTACGCACTCAGTAGGGTAGGTGGCCAGTGGCGGGATAGCACCTTACTGACTGAGGGCTGCTCAGCTTTGTGGCAGGCGGTAGCTGTCCAATGAAATTAAATAACTTCTCCCACCGTTAGGACCGACCCCTGGCGCCCAGCTGTACGCCAATTGAGCTGTAGGCTTATAACCGGTAACTGTCGCTCCCCTGCTTAGTCCTATACAGATGCATAGCTGAAGTTTTCTCTCCAGGGCGCTGGCCAAGGCAGATCTGTGGAGAGACTGGGTTGCCCAATCGTCAGAATCCCCCTCTCGGTCTTGCTGGTGTTGCCCAGAGGAATGGAAGTACCAGTACGTCCGGAACCAGGTTGACTGCAGTAGCTACCAGAGCAAGGCTGAGTACAGCACTTGTCTGCCTGTGGGGCTACACTCCATATTTTCTCTTAGGGTTTACTCCCTTAGCCTTTATCGAACCAACGAATAACCACAAGGCAGTGGTACTATTTACCCATAGCTGGGGGCCTGTTCATGGGCATCAGGGCTTGTCCATACAACGATGGGCCTGGCATGCCGCATGTCTGGGGGCAGACGACCTCCGAGTCTCCTGTAGTTCTGCTTGAGTCCGCAAGGTACTCAATTTACATGTGTCGCCGCGGGGAGGCACTACATGGAGCTTTCCTATGGAGAGGCTATGTACTGGCAGGGAAGACTTACGCACTCTGCTTTCTTTTTGCCTAGGCTAGCCAGCGGTAGGGACTGGAAGTGTGTCAAATGGCCTATTGATGCGTCAAGTGTGGGGTACTGTGTGCTTGTCACCTTCCTCTTCCATACACACATATATACATACATAAACAATACATAATACATAATACATATGCATACACACATGTATACATCACAAATACATACGCATATATATCCACACATATACAAATACAAACACTCATATACCTACATATATACATACAAATACGTACACATATATGCAGATATACATCCACATACATTTAACTACATATACATATACACACATATCTATGCATTTATACACAAACATACAAATATATATATATACCCATACATATACATACATACACACACAAACATATATACATATATACATACAAACACACATAAATATATATACATATATACATGCATATACACATAGATACATATACATACACATATACATATATAAACATACGTACACATATACCTATATACACACACGGATACATATAATGATGACAGATCAATTATTACATGCTTCCAGCATTTCAAGCCTACATGCGTCACAACTTTTCCATTGTTGAAGGATTATTTTTATAGACAAATGCCTGAGGGAGTATCTATACAAAGATGATGTTACAGAGATTTAGCTTTGTACCACAGCTAAATCTCTCTCACGGTTCAAAATGTTGAGATCCTGCAACAAGCAAAAGCCAGATAGCCAGCAACAAGTTAAACTGCAAGCCAGCTTAATACGGGTACTGGTCTCCCGCTTTATGTTTTTTTTAAATCAGAGATTTGCTTCTCCTAGAGGGCGTTTCCTTCACCGCGGCTTACGGGAACCGTCTCCACCTCACATACCCATGGAAATAAACACATCAATGCACACATACATGCATACACACAGAATGCGCGCAAACATACATATGTATGTAAACACACATGCAAACATACACACATCGAGGCACACATAAGCATGCACTTACATATGCATACACACACGTACACATACACATATATGTAAAATACACATGAAGGAGCGTTCCAAAATTCATATATCCTCAATGATCAGGATGAAGGTGATGGGTACAGTTCAATGAGTTTGACAAAAAAAATCCAAAACAAATTAAATATACATAGAATCAGACGAAAAATCCAAATGATGATGATCAGCGTTTGAAACGGCTAGAGTTTTTTCCTCTTTTTCTCTTTTCTTCCCTTTTCCTCCCGCTATTCCTGTTGTTTTTGTTTTTAAATAAAATGCGTGTACACAAAAACTCACGTCCCGAATGCAGACAATGATGACGAACTTCACGCATTATTTACAACTAAATTGACGAAAAATCCAAATGTACAGAACAGCGTTTGAAACGGCTGGAGTTTTTTTTTTAATAAAATGTTTGTACACAAAAACCCACGTCCCGAAGGCAGACAATGATGACGAACTTCACACATTATTTACAACTAAATATAAATAAATCAGACGAAAATCCAAATGAACAGAACAGCTTTTGAAACGGCTGGAGTTTTTTTTAAATAAAATGTTTGTACACAAAAACTCACGTCCCGAATGCAGACAATGATGACGAACTTCACGCATCATTTACAACTAAATATACATAGAATGAGACGAAGAATCCAAATGAACATAACAGCGTTTGAAACGGTTAGAGTTTTTTTTTAAATAAAATGTTTGTGCACAAAAACCCACGACCCGAAGGCAGACCATGATGACGAACTTCACACATTATTTACAACTAAATATACATAGAATCAGACAAAAAATCCAAATGAACATATATATATATTTATATATATACATATATATACATACATATATATACATACATACACACACACACACACACACACACACACACATATATATATATATATATATATATATATATATAGTAAGTTCTAAAATATATATGACAATTAAACTACACAGAATATTCCACGTTTCATCCACGCTAGGATTTATAAGCCTGATAAATCTTAACGTGGATGAAACGCGGTAATCCTATGTAGCTTAATTGCCATATATGATTTATAACTTACTACCTTGCTCTACCTACGTATTGAGCACTGTAAATGTAACTACTAAAATTTACGCATAAATTTATACTTTCGTATATCAATTTATTGGATTAAATGAAGTAGTTTATATATATATATATATATATATATATATATATAGATATGAATGTCCACACATAATATGTTATTAAACATGTTATAAAACATGATTTTCGATTCGTCCAAATATATTTATCAGCAGCTTGATAAAACATTCAAAGTCTCAATATTTATTGCAGAATTAATATCAATGCATGAAAATGAAAATGTTTTGAAAAAATTGTAAACTGTGAAAAAATTATATGAACTTATTGCGAGAGATAGTCTTACAATAATGTTTTCTTTAAAAACACTTTCTCTTATATATATATATATATATATATATATATGTGTGTGTGTGCGTGTGTGTGTGTGTATGTATGTATGTATGTGTGTGTGTGTATTCGTTATCGATTGTATAATTCATCCTGTATTAGCATTTCGATTAAGAAAATATAAGTAATTAATTGCTTTTTTATAGGGACGAACAATACGGAAGGAGTGAGTACGTATTTTTTGACAGATTCTCTTTATAAGAATTAACAAAAAATCAAATAATTATTCAATCAATACGAAATTTCCACCGATTATTAATTGAGGAATGGACTTTACAACGCTGTACTTTTCGTATCAGATTATTAGGTGTAAAATCCTTATTTTTCATGGGTTGAATTTTTCATCATTTGTTTTTTTTAAGTGTGTAATTCGTTGATTAGCAACGAAATGGAATATTTTGATTATTTTAACGAATAACACTACTTTTAAATCTTTGAAAAATAAATTAATATTTTTCTTTTAGTGAGTCAAATATTGCTAATACACCATTAAATAGGAAAAGCTTGAATAATCGATACCAAACTAAAAATAAAATCGATAAATAATAGCGAATTCTGCTAAAAATTCGACAATTTGTTTCAGCAATTTTTTGTTACATGATATTGCTCTCGCTATGGTAGACAGGGTTAAGGAACTGTCTCCTACACATACGGCGCCTAGCATTCTCAAAAGTCATTCATCTGGTTCTGGCCATCCTCATCGTTGCTTAACTTCGAGGGTTATGTACGCATGATATATATATTAAACCCTTATAGAGTTGATTCTTCACTTAATAATCAAAACAAACAAGTATATATAGAAGTTTACAGGACTAACTGAACTTCATTCCGTCCTGTAAAAACTACCGTAACTTCTTTCAAACTATCATTGACTTTTGTATTTTTTAATTTCGCCACGAAAAATCTATTGAGTAAGATAAAAGATAGAATTATTTGAAATTCAGGTATAATATCTTTGCATATTCTTATAGCAAATCTTATTTTGGTAAAAAAAACAAACTACTGATCCAAAACCTTTTAAAATAGTTAAAGTGTGGGTGAGACAAAAATGGCAATGAATTGTGCTATTTTTTGGAAATTTAAAAATTTTAATTTCTATTAAAAATGGCAGAAAAAAGTTTTATATTATTCTGCTTTTCATATGATAACATTTAGGATTTTATCTTTCTAGAAAAATAGTCGCTCAAGAATAATGGATTTTAATAGAGTTTAATTTGTCTTCAAAAAACAACAACTTGGTTTTTATTCCATGAGCATACTTCTATACAATGACTCCTCATTTGATGTAGTATTTCCTCCAAATATAGATTACTTTATTTAAACTTGAATTATTTCCGCCAGATTATGAAATATTTATTTTTTTGTTTCGGCTTCGATAATTTGCCTACGTGCAAATTTAATGAACTTCGTGCATTTTAATGAGATCAAATTACACAAGATTTGCCATACAAAACTAATGAGTAACGTGCGAAACTAAAGCCGCAAAATGTATCAGCAAAATTCATTTCTGTTAGATAAAAAAAAACTGTTTTCAAATATTATGATAAATTTAGAAAATAAAAAAAAGCAAGATTAGAAATTAAGCAAAATTAAAAATAGATAAATAACGTAAGAGCAACAACAAGGGCGGTGGCTAAGTAGTTAACAACACAGATTAACAACATGGGTATGCCAAGTCCGAATCGTCTTCATTCCACAGAAGTACTTTCACTAAAGGATGTTAGCAACCTTTATGTGGTCCTTCCTATAAATACCCGATTTCTATGAATAATTCTACCTAGAAAGATATTCGGGAAACGAATGCCAATAATAAATACCTGATGCATGTGAAATGTTCAACGTTATCAACAACAGCACACAAATGGTCTATCCGAATAGTTTCTAATATTTAAGGTCACACCTTCTGACTATAATGCCGCCAGACAGAATTACACACCAAGCAAGACTAACCCATCACCGAGAACTGTTTTGACGATGCAACTAATTGAAATAAAAAGACAATTACATGCTGTAAATAAACAGTAAGACCCCTCCAAGCTTCAAACCGCAAACAAAAATCTGGCACAACATAATGAAACAACTGAATGAAATTATTACCAGACAAAGAATACAGCGAGGAAGAAATAGTCAAATACAAAAACTGGCCGAAACAACTATCAATAATTTCCCACACTTCTTGTCTGTGCCTAGACCTAAATGTAGATTCCACGAATAAAGCTTCTTTCTTAGAACTGCACGCCTGTGGGTCTCTCTTTCGATTGCCTGTTTTCCAACTGACTACAATCTGATTGTCTTCAACTCATACGTAAACAAGTTCTTGATGAACCGTCCCCCCCCTATGTAATCTAATTGACACAATTCCCAATACTTATGTTTACTACGCTATAATCACATTGACTAATGTATACTATTTAACCTTTATCCTCGAATGGCCTCCTTGATAAGTGGTAATCCCTGTGTAAAAAAAATGAAATACCTAATAAACAAAATAGGGGAGAAAGTAAAATCAATAACAAAAAAAAAAAAAAAAGTGAAGAGACTCATCTCTTACATATTTACAGATAAAATAAAAGACCTAAATATTAATTACTGCTTTGGAAAAATCATTGATTACTCGAGTAGAAATAATAGCACACTCATATCATAATAATGAGCCAAACATCTGCATACAAAACAACATTGTGAAAATTTAATCAGCAAACTGCAAAAAGAAGCCGAGGCATGGAATAAAGCAAAATAAGTAAAAAAACAAAAAACAAAAAAAAAACTAAAAGAAAAAAAAAACAAAAAAAGGAGAAAATATTATGGATAATGAAAAAGAGATATGAAATGAAAATAATGAAAAGTAAAACAAAATATACTAACAATTAAGTGTGTCTAAATTATTATCACTTCCAATGAAGGTCACTTCAACGTATAAAAATGTTATCAATATAAATATAAAGAAAAGCAACAAAAAAGAGAAGAGGAAAGACTAAAGAGGTTATTAACTCCACCAGGGAAAACAACGTTCTTAGTGACAAGCAATATGGATTTAGTCCTTCAATTTAAATTGCTTACGTACTAATTGTGATATTACGATATTGCACATATGACTATGCGCTGATAGCTCCGACAAAGATAATACAATTAAATATATATATATATATATATATATATATATATATATATACATACACACACATATATGTATTATGTATATATATATATATATATATATATATATATATTTGTGTGTGTGTGTTTGTGTGTGTATGTATGTACTTGTGAATATTTAAAGCAATGCGTTCCAGCAACAACAGTTTTCAATATCCAATTCACACGTGTAAAATAAAACATTTTCGGGGAAGTCCAAACTGTTAAAGCTACACAGTTCAGATGGTGTAAGGTATAATATTAATGCGAACATATTTGGTCAAAGTACACTTCCATTGGAAACGTTCGAATGAAAAAAACTACGCTTGAGATCGGCGGTAGCTTATCGCAGTACGTATTGGAGATTACGTGAATATTTATTCTGGTATCCAGGTAACTCTGCTTGTTTATAAAGGTGAAGGCATAAAACGAACTGAAGATATTTTTTCAGAAAGATTTTGTGTGTTTTTCACAATTTGTTCTGAGAGACAGTCGGCTAAATTTTCAAGAACCCCCTCTTATTATTTTTGCAATGCCGAAGTAAAGGTCGCGAATTGAGCTAACTGATTTGACATCCTAAATCACGAACAATAACTCTCATACATGCTTCCTGTAAACACAATAATATATTTAACCAAAAATACAAGACAATTGTTGTGTATCCTTTATATTAGAGGATGCCTCTGTATATGTTTTGCATAAAACCACACCGTCGAGTTGGTGCTTTTAGGAAAGCTGCGAGAATTACTCGACTACAAGAAAAATCATAGCGTAGGTGTGGAGTGATATCACGCTGACCAAGATTTTGAAAGTAATCGTTCTCTATCGTCGTTTAGCCCAACGACACAACATCGGGAATGCCATTTCTATGCCCGAGAGTAGCGGAAAGTCAAAAGAGTCGGAGGAATTAACAGGGCGACAGTTTCTCATCTGTCAAATTTAT
The DNA here is from genome assembly GCF_053919585.1 of Euprymna scolopes. Classification (NCBI taxonomy): domain Eukaryota; kingdom Metazoa; phylum Mollusca; class Cephalopoda; order Sepiida; family Sepiolidae; genus Euprymna; species Euprymna scolopes. Next base: position 117,636,630 of record NC_136486.1, on the reverse strand, counting down.
TCGATAAGGCTTGGCGGAAAGGTTTGTTGAACTTGTTAGTTATAGAATATCATCTAAATCATCGATTTCTTTTATCTCTGACAAGTAGATAAAACTAGTTGCTAGGTGGAAAAAGTTCGAACACACAGTATCAATGGCAGTGTGCCTCAAATATTTATTTTCAGTTCAATCTTCTGATTTTCGTAAATTATCTTCTAAATCATATTTTGCGATCATTCGTTAGCATCTAATCAGACGACAAACTCATTTCTAATAACACTTTAACGAATATTAATGATCCAAATTATTAAAAAATGTTCCTCACTCTAATTACGGAAAATGTGACCTTTTACATTAAACGCCCTCAAAACAAAGTTTTTCTGCCACCAACGCCAAAGTCCTAGTTTTACTAAGTCGAAATAAATGGCTCTCTCCTTTAGAATGCTCCCTACTTTTATAAGCTATTGGAACAGATTTAACACAAGACCCGAATGAGAATACTTACATCAAATCAGATGCTCATGTCACTGAAACAATTGTGAGATTATTCGCCTCCTCCAGAAGGTACCCCCTCTTTGAAGTCTCCTACCTGCATAAAGCCAGATATGTCATAAAAATAATGATTAATCAAAAAATGTTATATCTGGGGAGGTTTCGCTCCGAGCACTCTTTCTTGCCCTGATAGAGTACAAAACCTACTTTCAAATCTAGTGTCAAATAGTCTATTTTCGTTTTCTCACCGTTTCGTAGCAAATAACGTCCTTGTCTGCCTCTGTCTGTAACAAAAACCAAACGTCATTCCATGAACAAAGTTTATTTCCTAGGACATCCTCTCCATAAAATAATATTTAACAAGTCTGTTTATCAACTGACAACAGCGTGTTTTGTTTTCATGTCTAATGCAAACAAATACTTAAGCCGTCCTTTTGGATAATTTATTCATTTTAAGTAATCTTTTTATTCCGTGATTTTTTCAACTAACAATACAGTAAAATACTCATCATCGTCAGTTCAAAAGACAATTCCGAAACTCCTTTAATAAAATACTAAATTGTTTTTCCATACAATTCTAAGATAATTACAATAACAAATTTTAGTGTATTTCCATAAATTCCAAGTATGTTACAGATGATTCTAAAATACGTTCCACACTATTTCCATATAAATATGACAATCTAAAAATCCACGATAATTCAGAATACAATCGCAAGGATAATTTTAAACGCGCCACAGTACAATACCGAATATAATTCAATGAAAATGCAAAATAAATACAATTTCAAGACCAATCTTAAATAATAATAAATGCATTTCGAAGACGATTCCAGTTTAGGCTCAATCAAGCCTGTTAACACGCCAACTGCAGCGATGGTTCGTTCAATTTGGATCAATGACACATTGTGCAACATATTGACTGAATCCTGTATGAAGTAATTTAAAATGGCGTTCGAAACAGGCAGGTATTGATGAAAATTATGACCACAGACTCTGAGGTATATATCTTATAACAAACTTTACTTCTTATGCAATTTTGTTCTGATTTTTACAGGCTTTTAAGGCTTTTATATTCTAAAATCATTTTTAGTGTTTATTTCTGGCATGAAGTGTATAGTTAGTGCATTTGTACTTTAAATCCGTTTTCATAAAGTACTTTATTAGAGTACAAAGCGATTTTATTAAAATATCTATGTTAAGTTACAAATCTCGAAATCAGCTGTTAATATCAGGCATGAGAATTCATAATATTTGTATATTAATAGATCTTAGCTTCTAATTTGGTTTTACGTATGTGTATGTGTCGGTTAAATTCAAGCTTTATATCAAGAGAGTTAATCTGTGAATGAAAACGTAGTGGTTTTTCCAACTCCACTGATACCATTTGACACTGTCAGTATCGGTATGACTAATCGAATGTCCATTTTACAGTATTAGTCATTATTAGGGCTATAGCAACAGAATAGTCTTATCATTATTTTGACTGGCGGGTATGTATCCGACACAATTAGACACAGTTAATCGATCCAGAACCAACTCACTCTATATAAAAGCATATAAGATGTCCACGGATACACACTCAAGAGCCAAAACAATGAAAAGAATATGATGTTGTCCTAGCCCTAGTCATTATATATCTATATCTATATCTATATCTATATATATATATATATATATATATATATATACGTGTGCATATGTATGTGTATATATATACGTGTGTGTATGTATATATATATTTATATGCATGTATATATATATGTGTGTGTGTGTACATAGTATACTATAACAATTAGATGTAAAGACTTCTTTAGATCCTGTTATCAAGCCTTTAAATTAAAACGTAATCAAATTGGCGAAGAACTATTTTAACACGTGCAATAGAGACTTGATTAATTTGAAAATATAATTTTGTGGAAAAATCAGCGAAGACTGCCAACTAATGCCTCTAATTAAATTGAAAAAGAAAACAAAAAAATATATAAGTAATTAGTTTTAAACAAGTATTCCAATACGTACAGATCTGAATGTGTTTTGTTTTGTTCTCGTTTCGCTATGAGCAAATAAAAGTATTTGATACATAAGGATAAAAGTATTATTTATTGAAAAATACCGACATAATTCACATAATATGCTAGATATATTCATTTTATTAATGGGTTACTAATTATTAGGCCAAACGCCACTCAAGGATAAATATCAATAAAATAGAATGATTGCTAGCTGCAAGATAAGAAACACGATGAGAGTATTAAGTAAATTTTAATAATTGTGGTGAGTATAGTTATACATTTTGTCTCAGTTGTCAAAGTTGAAATAAAAGTCGGCCACTTTATCTTACATGCACAAATCATTATAAGATCACTCATGCTGTCTAAACATTTACGCTTTATATAAATCTTAATTTCTCGCGATTAACGTTGTCCATGTTGTGTGCATATATATATATATATATATATATATATATATATATATATATATAACTACTTAATTTACTCACATAAAATTAATATACGAAATATGCGTAAACTTTAAGTATTTACTTCAAAAGTGCTCAATACGTAGTTAGAGCTAGTTAGTAATTTATAAAATATATATGGCGATTAATTTAAGTGTTTGAGGGAGTGGCACTCGTCTGACAAGATGTTGCAATCATCATATATATATAGTAATTATATATATATAAGTATATTGTATAAATTACTATATATATGATGATGATTGCAACGTCTTGTCAGACAAGTGCCATTCCTTCAGACACTTAGTCTATGAGCCCAAACATGACTTCCACCGACACAGAACCATTTTAATAGACAAATTCCTGAGGGAGTATTTATACACAGATGATGTTACAGAGTCTTAGCTTTGTACGACAGCTAAGTCTCTCTCTCTCAGTTCAAAATGTTGATATCCAGCAACAAGCAAGACAAAGATAGCCAGCAACAAGTTCAACTGCAGACCAGCTTAATGCGAGTATTGGTCTCCCGCTTTATGTTTTTGTAAATCAGAGATTTGCTTCTCCTAGAAAGGTTGCCTTCACAACGGCTTACGGGAGCCCTCTCCACACCAACACACACACACACACACACACACACACACACACACACACACACACACACACACACACACACACACACGCTGCTAGTTGGCCGTTGACCCCCAAAAAGGGTTCATTCGCCCTTTGGATGGTCTTGTTTTTAATCCTTCAGGGAGGCTAACCACCCTCCTCACCAAACAAGTCTGGTGGGGGAACCGCTTTAGTCGCTGGCGACCCGACCATCAGGCATATGTATATATGTATGTGTGTGTGTGTGTGTGTGCGTGTGTGAATAATGGTTGTATAGTTACAGTTACTTACGTGTAAATCCAATGAAAGTCCTCTGTTTATCAAAGAGTACTCTATGAATGAACAGAGCATATTCAGACTATTATAAATATAATATTAGCTACATATGTGACGTACCTAATTACAGAGATACCACGTTATCAGGCTCTCTCTCTCTCTCTCTCTCTCTATATATATATATATATATATATATATATATATATATATATATATATATGTGTGTGTGTGTGTGTGTGTGTGTGTGTGTGTGTGTGTGTGTGTGAGTGTGTGTGTGAGTGTGTGTGTAATAAATCTTGCTAATCCAAAGAGATATATCTTCATTAATTTCTAATGACATTGTTACTGAACTCAGCCCCTCAATTCAAACTTACGAACTGTCACCGAATAAGTTGCAGTTATGATGGTCAGTGATTTCTCTCGTGTATTTATGTATATATATGAAATCATGTTTCTTTCCTTATGAACAGCGTTTTCAATTATTGAACTCTGCTTGTTAAATAGTAAAAGTACGCCCGCTAGGATTGACTTCATGATATAAAGTAACAACTGAAATGATCAGAAAATAAAGATCACACAGGAACAGGCATCAGGTCTGTGGGATCATTCTCTACTGTAGGAACGTTAGCTAGAGGAAGTGACATCTACATTTAGATAAGGGAGCCGTGAAAAGTTATGACTGACTTGTAGGTTGACACGATCAAGCGTGACAAGAGTTTTCATAAAACGTGGCTTCATGACAAAACTATAAATTAATTGAGATATCTTGAGAATTAAAAGCACCGGGGTACCGAATTGAACATGGAGGAGGTATTCCTTTTAAATATCTTCAAGCATCTCTCGTAGAGACCTCATCGCGAGTTAATCTGAAATTACAATTTCGTCAGTGCATTTCAGATTGATAGTAAGCAAATATTTTATTAAATACGCCTAGTGATAAAATGATTCCAATATCTTCCCCGATTCCGATGAAATTACCGATTCTGTTTGAAATCTCTGAGGCCGATTGAAATAGTGATTCTGATTCTTTTTACATTTCTAAATATTTATCTATATAGTTGAAATTTTGGTGGCGAGCTGCTGGTCGTCTTATCGTAAATGCCTTTGTAATATGTGCATATATTTTGTAAACGTAAAAAGACACTTTTGGTGGGGGGGGGGTTGAAAGATTTTAGTTTTAAAGACGGTTTAAAATCTAAAAATTTCATCAATAGAATTAGCAGTAAAAAATTAAGGACAAAGACGAAACAAAAAAATCAGCTTTGACATCGAAAAATAGGCGCGAAATGATCCGATTCCAATACCAGTCACGATACTCCCAAATTTCCGATTTTCTGATTGCCGATTAATCGGCCTAGGAGTACTGAAGTTACATGTAGATAAAAATGTCACTCCGAAAATTTAGTTGAGTCAGGTTCGATTCTAATCGATTTCACAAAAGCATTTTTACTTATTGATTTTTACAATAACTTGCGATCACATCTATAAGTACCTGATTCTAGGAACAACAGCTGCAAACCAATGTAAAGAACAGAATCAAGCAGGTTATCATTTCTCATGAACGTTGTTGGCATTGGCTTACCCGATATCTTTCTGCTTAGATCATTGATCCCTCGGCAAAAGGAGAGTTGACCTATAAATTCACCCTTGTCCGTTCGTGCATTCGTTTGCCCACACTTTTCTCAATAACTATGACTTGGAATTTTTGGAAATTTTGCACAAACATTAAACATCATACGGGTAAAAATGTAACGGAACAGATTTTCCGAGAAAAACTCCGGTTGCTCCCCTAAGGGTGCCTTTCAGGTGAAAAGGGCTAAAATTGACACTTTTGTGCTTATTAAAAAAAAATTGATGCGTCAGATTTTTATAACACTTTCGGAAAAGTTGTAACTAACTGATTTCTATTTTTTGTTTATCTATGCTTCGCGATAACTCTTGGGTGTGTCCCAGGGGCCCTTTTAGAGCTAATAAAAACAATCCATTTTTGGGACTATTTTACCATATTTGTCCAAAGTTTTCTGTGTATGTCTATTTAGCAGTTTTGCATGGTGCTGAACTCAAATTTAAATATGTTAAGGCCTTGGGGACATTTGGGGCTAAGTGGGGGGAAATGATGGACTTAGTCATTTCTTTTTTTGCATGGTGCAGAACTCAAATTTTCATATGTTAAGGCCTAAAACTGCACCGTTTGTTCATTTTCCCCAGAATTTTACATCCCCTGGGTACTTTTGAGGCTTAATGGGTGGGGGAGGCAAATGCTGAACTTTGTCACTTTCACTGTGCACTCACGGGGGACCATGCATGCTTCACTTGTTTCTATAATACAGAAAGGGACCACGTAAAAATTGCCAACATCTTATATAAGCGTGTTTCCGTTTAATAAACCGGATTCGAACTCAGTACAACTAGGTTTCAGTCAGTGCTGTTAATCACTTAACAACCGTTAGCTTCTACCTAGCCTGTGTGAAAGTGTAATATGTTGATTCATCCGGATTTACAGGGGATATTTCTAATCTCTAACCGTCGATTCACCTAACAATCTCACAAACTTTGTAGATAGCTTATTGTTCGTCCGTGTTCTAATCGGCTAATCATGTTTACGTTTAAAGATTGCATTTACATCGCTAAACAGGATTTATTTTTTCTTGATTAACTCATCATTATAATTGGGTCAATCAGTCCGTCTTCTTTTTCTTTCATTTCTCACGCTTATATTTGAAATATCATTTCTAAGCCCAGAGATTCTGTTGTTCAATTAAGTTGTTTGCTTTACGGCATACAAACACTTCTGGGTTAACATCGAATCCAGTAATTTTGTAAGATTTTCTGCTTCAAATTCTTTATAGGGACACATAATTTATTTTTGCGGACCGATCTCCAAAATCTTTGAATACGGGACGAACTGATGAAAGTTTTCCAAAGTGTTGCGAAGAATTTTTTTTTAGGGCAACATTTAAAGAATTTGCACGTAAAATTTAACTATTTAAACTGATATCATTTCTTTTATTGTTTATCACCTCAAACAAGGCACATTGGACACAATGGGGCTACTCTTTGGGATTGTGACTAACAGGGGACTGTGAGTATTTAAGCAAAAAGATGTTTCAATTACATTTAAATGTCTGCAGGTTTATACAGTCAGGAAAGCAGGGAACAATACAAGAATTCCAAAGTTTATCAATTTGGAAGAAAAAAGTATTAGAGTAGAAGGCTTTTTGATATCTAAGGACGACAAACGCGAAAGTGTGCAATTTTGCTGCTTGTCAGGTTAGTCAAGATTATGTGGGTCAAGTTTCATGAGTTCATCAGCGCACATGCCATTAAAGTACGAGTAAAAGAGGAACAGGGATGCAACTTTTCGGCGATGAGACAGGGGTTAGAGCTCGGCTGACAGTACGCGACTCATTAGATTTAGGACTTAATTTTGGACCTTGTCTAAAAGCCAGAGATGAATGGAAGATGCACGAGAAAATATGTGGCATCAATGCTCCATGCACGGACTAATAGTTGCTTCATAAAGATTTAAGATACTATATTGCTTGAGTAATTTTATATTACGGTAGAAGTCCACTTACTTTGTAGCTGCCTTGGCAATGTCCCCAATGTATTTATTTCAATTCATGTTGCCTACAAATATTAAGTCGAGGAATTTCAACGATGAGCTCACGTGTAAGATGTTATTTGTCATCGCAGTCAGTGGTTGAGAATGTTTTTTGTAGTTGCTAAAGAAACAAAGCTTAGTCTTAGCTCCCTAAAATATTACTATACATTTACGGTCCTATTCCATTTTAGACTGACTGTTGTTTTGTAGTGTCCCTGCCGTCTATTTTGGATATGTGGCCATTCGTTTTTCCATGCATGTATATCATGAGGCGTTGTATCATCAGCAAATATATCCACCTCGAATACGCTTTTTTCAAGGAGGTGTGTTATGAATATAAGGAATAGTGATCCAAGCAAGAGGCACACATGCATAGATATCATATTGTTTAGGCATACGATCTCCGGGCCTTGATAAATGGTGACTCTCATGTAACAAAACAAAAACAAAAAAAAAAATTCCCGTTAACCTGAATCTTTCTCTTGTCTAGGTAGAATCTCATTATGTAGCGTATTCGTCCAGAAATAACATATGATTTAATTTTCATGGGAAGCCTAACATACTAGACTTTGTCAAAAGCTTAGGATATAAACAGGGTTAGAGTACTTGCTTCTCCTGCCTTGTCCAATGAACATATCCACAGTAGAACGGATTTGCTTAAATTTTTACCGTGGGCCAGAATGGAACTTAGCATTTACAAGATAGAGATTACTTGGCCTTCGAGACAAGATCAAAGTGTAGTATCTGTTCTTCAGATGCTGCACTTCTATTTCTTGTTCTCTTTCGGTGAAGGAGAAATCCTTCACGACTGAGACAATTTTTATTTTTGTACCTTTTCTCCACGTTAAAAAACGACCCTGGTGTCTAACTCTGTCCCGTGGGGAGGCATAGTAAATAGGTACAAGATAGTAGACTAGTGCTCGATTAGTTTATGACTCAAGGTTTTTTTTTTAGCAAAGAGAGGGAGGCGATAATTAGCAGGTCAGTTGTTTCGACAGAATTCTGAAGTACTAATACAACGGAGGCAATTATCAATCTATCATAGGCGCAAGACACTTGCCTTTTGTATATGTGCGGGATATCAATCAAAGATCCAATATTATTTTATTTTTAATAAGCGGGATATGTCATAGAATACACTTAAAATATTTTAATTTATGCAGATTTCTCTATTTAATATTATATTGTACCTATATTATAGTAGTTCAAAAGTTTAAAACAATAACTTGGGTGCCTTCAGTCAGAATCGAAACTAAAATATTCAACGCTCCAGCCGTGTCTCCTACTGATGCAGCTAAAGATAGCAAAGAAAGATTGAATATTAAACGATTTGAACCAATTAATTATATTTGAGGGTGAGCAGTAAGAAGTAAAAATACGTCGTCAAATTGAAATGACCAGTTTGTATTTCAACTTGCCGATATATGTGTCTACGCGTTATTTATAAACCCAAACAAAAATTCTACTCATTATAAGCAATCATTGTTCTAAGATCTATATTTCATGTTTATATCAGTGTTGCGTGACCAGTAGTTTAAGAGTTTATCGGTTAAATATTTACACACAAACAGACACACCCACCCACTGTTTTATTTATATAGAATACCTTACTTCATTTAATGATTAATAGAATATGTTTTTGCCAATTCGACGAGTTAATCTTTAAATATATTGTTTTTCTTTGAAATAGTTTCTCGTGAATTTAATTTTGAGGTGGGATTTAAAAACAAATGAAATGAAAACATTTGAAATGAAGTGTTTACAGATTTTGTGACACACCACTTCTTCTCAGTAAATAATTGGCCTCAAGTGAGAATAGAAGTATTGAAGTATACCGCCGTAGATAAATTAATCAAAAGATAATAAAACGGGAGTCATAATTAGACATTCATTTCTTCATTACAGTACGTTAGTTGGCGATGACCGACATATAATGGTTCAACCTTTATCGTTAAACAATATATGAATAATGTTCTGTATGTATCTTGCCGTTTTAAGTATAATTTCCAGCCTCCCATAGATTAATTAATGTTGACCTAGGGATTGAATATAAGGGTGTAAAGCTAAATATTATTTGTCAAATGAGTTTAGATACTCTGACCAGAAATAATTATGATTTCCTACATTGAAGACTGCATAAGCGTGAAACACTAACATCTATAGGTAATAATGATAAACATTTATATAAAATAATCTATATATATTTATATATTTTTGTTCATAGCAATATATGATGATTGCAATATCTTGTCAGGCAAATGCCACTCCCTCAGTCACTGAAAGTCCCTGTGCCGGAAAATAATTATGTCTGAGAGAGTATCTGCACAAAGATGTTTTTACAGATTTTTAACTTTGTACGACAACTAAGTCATTCTCTCGGTTTAAAATGTTGAGATCCAGTAACAAGCAAGAGCAAGATAGCCAGAAACAAGTAAACATGCAGGCCAGCTTAATACGGGTGCTAGTATTCCGCTTTATAGTTTTTTTTTTTTAAATCAGAGATTCACTTCTCTTAGAGCGTTTGCTTATATGTATATTTCGTGATTTTTTTTGGCGTATAAAATTAAAATATTTCAATTACTAAAAAGTCTCATATTTTATATTAATGATTAAAAGAGAAATAATAATAATAAAAAAAGACGGGAACCAGCTGGCCGGTTTCGCTCTCACTCTTTAAGAGCTGAGTCGAGAGATTTTATTTATTATTAAAAGAAAAAAAATGACACTATAATAAAGCAGAGTTATAATCTGTGAACGGGTAAAATGGCACATATATTTTAAATAAAAGATGTCTCATGATCTATGCACAATGTTAGAATATCCTAGAGGCTAATCACGAGCAAACCTAAGAAACGTTTTTCCTATTTACAAAGATGTCACGTTAAAAGTAGGTGAATAGTTCTCAAGATCTTAAGATGGATGTTTGAATAAGCACGACACTAAATGGAAAATGACAGCAAAATATGTATTACTATGTTATCTATAAAATAAATAGAAATGCATATATATGCACGCATACTAATAAGAATGGCACATTACATTTGACTTATTTATTTTATATAAACAACATTATTTATTTTCTATTGTTATTAATATCTTCCTAAAACAATAAGCCCTTTAACATCAAAGTGTATTAATGCATCCATTTGTTTTGATATTATAAGAAAGCTGTATTCTGATCTGTTTGTTTGTCATATATTAGGTCATAATAACTAGTATATTCTAATTCGAGCATGTATAAATATAAATAAAGTGCTCACTGCGTTAGTAGAGCTAAAATGTTTCGATTACATCAACCTCGGGAATTTTTACTTAAATCGTTACAAGTTGTTTCAATAGACAGGACAATAAAATTATTCTGTCGATCTCGTCAGATGATCAAAACCCAAATCAATTAGAAGGAAGATCGCTAGCTATGGTATAGCTGGAAAAGTCTTCTCAATTATTAAATCATTTCTCTCTGATAGGTTCATAAGAGTAGTAGTTGAGGGGCAAAAATCAGAAGCTCACAGTATTAATGCCGGTGTCCCTCAGGGATCCATCCTGGGCCCAACTCTTTTCCTGATCTACATTAATGATCTTCCAAATCATATCCTTACATCATTTGTAGACATTTATGCTGACGACACTACCATTTATGGTAGCACATCTAAGACAGTAAACGACCAAGTTCTCTCCAATTCTCTCTCCTCTGATCTTGAGCACGTAGTACAATGGGGAAAGGAGTGGCTGGTTACTTTTAATGCATCTAAAACCAAGCTTCTCTCTTTACATCATCAACATTCTAATTCACATTTGTCATCAATTGAAATGAATGGCTCTCGTCTTCAGGAGGCCTCAAGTTTTGACAAGCTTCTGGGCTTGACCATTACTCCTGATCTTAATTGGAACATGTATATCAAATCTGTTGCCAAGGCCGCTGGAAAAATGGTGGGATCTTTCTATCGATCCAGTAGATATCTCACTGCTGATGCTATTCTCTACCTATATAAGAGCCAGGTACGTTCAAGGATGGAATACTGTTGCCACATCTGGGCAGGAGCTGCTAGAAAGGTCTTGTCCTGCCTTGATAGAGTTCAAAATAGACTTCGTAGCCTCGTAGGAGATGTCCTTTTCTCCTCCTTGCAACCTCTATCTCACAGAAGAGATGTTGCGAGTTTGTCTCTGATGTATCGTTATTTTCATGGAAGGTGTTCAACTGAGCTTCAATCTATGGTCCCCCCTCGCCAAACTTTCACAAGAAACACTCGTCTAGCTGTAAACACTATCAATAATTTCCCCCACTCTTTATCTGTGCCTTAACCTAAACGTAGATTCCATGAACAAAGCTTCTTTCTTAGAACTGCACGCCTGTGGAATTGTCTTCCGTTTTCC